>NC_060887.1:28455462-28732962 GCF_014805685.1 Silurus meridionalis
AGAGGCAGAAAGCAAGCGGTCTCAGATAGTCATATACGTCCTGCCCACTATACAGCTCCAACAGCAGAACCAACTGCCTTTTAGACAAAATGACAAACACAACATTTATAACTAAATACCATGACAGTTGCTAATAAATGCTAATAAACATGACATTAGCTGGTCATACTCTGCAAGTTCTGATCGGAATCTCCAGTTGCGACTATTGTCTGTGACCAGGAACTCTTGCAACTGGTAGAGGTACTTCCTCCTTGTATCCTGATGCAGCAACTAAAAAAAGGAAAGAACAGAAGCATGTCAAGCAAAGTGAAATAAAGTGAAAAACAGAGATGGGTGAAGAGATTTGCTAAACGCTGAGAACGAGCACAGGACAAAAAAACATCCTTAATGTACACAGAAACTACAGGGTATGACTTTTGCAGGAAAAATCATCAGAAAATGTGACTAACCTTGAGGAAGTCGTAGAGGTGTCGAAGGACCCCAATGCGCACTTCGTCCAGGTCTTTAAGAAAACCATTAAAGATGGGCACCAGGTCCTCAGCAGTCAGCTGATCGCCCAAAATCAGAGCTAATTCATGGATTGAGAAAGCCAGTGTTCTCCGTACCTTCCACTAAAATGAAGCAGGAGTAATTTTTAATTACAGAAGCACAGGCGTTCTACAGAAGTACTGAAAATGTATTGAAGTGCCACATTCTAAGGTGCAGTTTTACAACACCTGCATGTCAGAGGCTAGGGTCTCAAAGGTGTCTCTGAGGCAATGCCAGTTCTGGCGGCCCAGCGTGAGCGCCACACCAGGAAGGCTGTATGCACAATGCTTAGCAATCTCCATATCCACCGTCTGAGCCCGAGACGGGTCAGTCATAGATAGGTACTGGTCCAACAGCGCCTGAGGTACTACATCCTACAGCATTCCACAAAGACAAAAAACATGTTTAAACAGGCTCCTCACAGTAACCAGCAGCCGGGCTTGAGAACATGCGCACACAAGAGCCCTCACAAGTTGGGACAACATCTTATATAATTAAGTAAAAATCACTCCATTTCAAACATACAAAGCATTCGGAATGCATACACTTGTCAGCATAGCAAGCCACAAAAAGGGGGCAAATGCATTTTACCTGTTGCTTCGATTTTTTCTCCTCTTCTGGACTGCTGCTATCGCTTAACTCCGAATCATCGCCATGACTCATTGGTAGGGTGGATTCTCGACTCTGAAACACAAACGCTTTATGTTTAAACATGCATGACTCATGCCATTCAACAGTGTCTAATGTAGGAGTGTACGCAAACATACTATGAGCAGTTGCAAAAGACCATTTAAAACATTTTGTTCAAGTCTAAAACTGATTTTTTATATACCTCTATATCAGAAGAGTCAATGAGAGGCACGTGGCAAGAGTTGAAAGGGTTTTCATGAGCCTGCCGAGGTTCCAGGAATGCCTCCTCAACGTGAGTATCCAACGATGTGGCTCTTAGAGCAGCAGTCAGCACATCCACTTGTGCTGTTACAGACAAATAAAATCATGCACAAAAGATTGAGTGCTAGTTTTGTTGCTTTATGAAATATATCATGCATATAAACATTTAAGCCTCAAACATATCCCCGTGTTTCCCTATACTTATGGAATGTTCATCGAATACCATTTAATGACTGCAGAGAATAAAGTATATTTACATGGTGCAATAAGTCTGAATAGCCTGATAACTAAAAACCAAGCAGATGAAAGTGCATGCTTGTTGGCTAGCAATGTAAACACAGGCCTAGACATGAGCTCGCTATGCGAGTGCACAGAAACCCACGATTAACACACCTGCTTGTTATGTCACACACAGGTATGCATTGTACCTTGTACTGTTCAATACCACCTTTTCATCTTCTGACAGAAACATCTGCGGTGTGCAGACCAGCGCGACGCCATAATAAACTAATTTCTAATTTCACTGCTTTAGAACATTCTCTCAGAAAAAAGTAATAAAAAAAACAAACAAAAAAAACAAGAGTTAGCTGGAATGTAAGAAGCATTTATAACATACATTACACATATTACAGCCATAGTCATAACATATTTAAACAAGTCATAATAAATTACAAGAATAAAACTTATTTTCCAATTAAAAAATAAAGAAATAAAGAAATAAAAAGCCTAAACATTTCAATGAACTACTGGCTACAGACTTCTTTCTGACCTTGAGTAGCTGACTTGGCATCTAGACATTGTGGGGAACCTCATCAGGAATTTTTCCAAGTGGAAAAATAGCAACACTACCAACCCCTAGTTACCCAAGACCCCTGTTCAAAGGAGCAAGTCGTGTCTTTAAAATATGAGGCAATGTGAATTTAAAGGCAAAAACTTTGATTCTTAGATTTCTCTCAACTTTCTAACATAGAGAACCAAGCCAATCATACCCTGGTGAAAAGTACATGCTGCACAGGTAGTACTTAGTACAGTATGTAACACCAGAGTCCTCACAAATTTTAAACAGAGAGGACAAACTGTGTAATGATAAATTGATTACATAAATGACAAAGTAAACAGCAGCAAAATCTCTGACTCAAGCCATTTGCAGACACTGTGCGGCTGTTATATGGGACAGGAACCAGAAGAGTAAGAACTGCTCTATTCTGGGACAGAGCCAAATCATATACCGCCCCATAAGGATCAACAGTAACATGTATACTCCTTACAACAAACATGACACTGTTCAAGAGCAGCATTTACGCAGATAGTTATCTTCCATTAATAGTTTCAATTCTATGGTATGGCATTTACAGGGTAGTTTTGTATGCATCACAAACAAACACGTTTAAAACACTGGAGTTTGATAACTGTGACTTTACTGACATTATGTAAGTCACAGTGTTAAGCACTGTGTCATTTGGTCATACTGCTGTTAACATTAACACGCCCTTTTCTATTCAATGGTTGCTCAATTTCCCTGAGCTCCTTTCCTCTTAACAAAAGACACAGATTTAAGCCTGGCCTCCTTTGCTACTTTCTGTGATTGGGGAACCTTCTAAAACCTGCGGTAGAACTTTAGGACTAGAAAGTCTCTTATTAATAATGTACAAGTCACATAGCAACCATTTGAGCAACAAGTGTTTTAGCAACCCCGAATATTTTAAAACTTTACATTTATCGACACAAATAAAAAGCGTCAAAGTAAGCCAGAACTTTTTGCTGATTAAAAGCTGCATAGCAAAGCAGACATACATAGAACATATAATCTGATCTACTGAAGAAATCTGCAAGTTATTCTGGAATACCAGGGTATTTATCATGAAAGACACCAATTTCTTCGGTTTCAGTGTAATAAAAAAAACAGCCATATACTATTTAAAAATGTTTTTCAGACATATCTGTCTAAATCTAGAGTTAAATATACATGTTGAAAAATAAAAATAAAACTTTGCTTATATTAAGATGTCATTACAGTCTGTAGTTTAAATCTGAAGCTCCTTAAACATCGTCATTTGCCACCTTACCATAGGAAGCTTTTTCCTATGATGGCCTTCACAAAAAAAAAAAAAAAAAAAAAAATGGACAAGCATGGACATGGTTGCACACTAGAATTAAGAACTTTGAAGCGCAGAGGGAAGAACAAAAGAAGCAAAATCGCCAGTACCCTAAATTCAGGTATGTTTATAAAGCCTTGGTGAGAATTGTGGTCCCGTCATCTACTGTTTTCCCCAGTAATTAAAATAAAAAGACAGCCCTCCTCACCTTTGACATCAGGATCATCAATGTGGGGCTCCAGGTTCTCAATAAGCTCCTCCAGCTGCTTTCTGTCCAGTACAGATGTGGTAGTCTGCGTAGAAGAGCTGCCAGCAGAAACCCCATAGACATTGTTGCATTTCTCCTCCAACAGGTCCAGGTCAAGATCTATCTGTGGGATGGGTGTCCTCCAATAGTGGAATGAGTTATACAGCTCCTGCTCTGGTATCTCCACGTTCTCTGCCACATAACTAGGTAGTGCACCAAAGGGAACCTTTGAACTGGTGGTGGTGTCTGTGATGGATTGTGTAGGATTCTCCATCACAGGGCCTTCAGAGGTGTTTGAGGGGCCATCCTGTGCTGCAGGGCTTGGGGCTGGTGAGCACTGAAGTTTCCTGGCTGACTGATCTGGGTCTAGGTCACCCAATTCAGAAAGACACTTTGGAGTGGGCCTATCTGTATCAACATGGCAACAGGACTCATCCAGAGGTAAAACCTCAGCTGCCTGCTCCCCTCCACCCTCCACCGCTATATCCACACTGTCTGGTTCTGACTGGCATAGCTGGTCTTCACAATGATCCTGCATGCATGGTGCATTCTGGGAAATGCAGTTAGGCTGTGAGGAGGCAGCCTTTTCTTTGTGTGGGAGGCTCTGAGCACTGTCTTCTTTAGCAGGTGTATTAGTGCTCATGGATTTCTCACTAGCCCTGGATAGTGGGGGAAAGAAAATGATACTGAAAATCACAAACCTGATTTTTTATTTATTTATTTTTTAAACATGGTGGCTGATGAAACATTATATGGACAAATGTTTATGGACACCTGACAATCACACACAAGCTAGCATTTTAGATACTATTGCGAGGCACACAATAGCATTGGATGGCATTATGATTTCACATCACTGGAGCTAAAGGGCCCAAACATGTTCCAGCATGACAATGCCCCCATACACAAAGCTACAATAAACTCCATTAAGATTGAAGTGGAATGTCCTGCATAAAACCCTGAATTAAACAGTACTTAGCAACTCCCGTGCCTCCTCACTGCAACATCAGCGCCTTTACTTTACTTTCAGGGTATTAATCAATACAGATAAATCATTTGGATTGTTGCACCACCACGAACTTCTTTGAAGTTACACTGAATGTCTGACAAACAATTCAATGTAAAAATAAAATGGTAATATAAAGTTTAAGAGATGCGCAAAAAGAATAAGTAAAAATTCCTACCGGTTGTGCAATTGTTGCCCTCTCCATTCAGCCTCATCTGTGCCCTCTTTAAAATACTGGCCCACATTAATGCTTGGACTAGCAAATGTAGAGATGAACTGGCCCAGAGACTGGAACGCTGCCTGGCGCACCTGTTAGACACACAGCATGCAGCAATTAGCTACTTACTACATGCAGCGAACACTTAAAGCTTCCGAAACAGTTTCATACATCAAGTTTTTAAAACGTTATTCATATAGAAAGAACATTTAAATGATACAACATGGTTCAATACTAATACATAACCATGCACTTCACATCTGTAAATAATGATCCTGACCCAGATTTCAGGGGAGAAAAAAAGAAATCCTATTTATCTAGACAAACAAACATCCTCAGAGCAGTTGCCCAAGGAAGAGGGAAGTCACGCACCCAGCGGGAGGGGTCACTTATGAGGTTGATGAAAAGACATGAGAGTTTGGTCCTGCGCACTTCCTGAGAGGTTGCCGAGGACACGGTCATGAAGCACTCTGCGCAGGCCTTCCGCACTCCCCACACATTATCCGAGCAGAGCTGGAAAAACCGTGGCAGCTGCACAGGAAGACAAAGCAGCGAAGAAAAAGAAAAACAATTAAGCCACACCTGTAAAGGAAAATCTTTCCCAGCCCACTCTGAATGTAATATGCATTTAAATACAACCATAAAAATCACATCTGGTTACGTTATATGCTATTATATATTTAAAAAAATTATAATAAAAAAAATACACCCAATCAACTGTGTAATTATGTTAATTATTGGGTTCAATTAAATTAATCACAGGGGAAAAAAAAAACATTACAACTACGGCAGACACCCAGACAGGTAATACAGACAACATGGGATGGGCAAATCATACAGGTTTGGCCTGTATCGGCAAGTACAATTCAGGGAACACATACTTCCGCATAATTATACCAATGGTCACACAATTATAGTTAAACAAAACTAAACAAGCAACAGAAGTGTACAATGTGATAATTTAGCACATGATTTAAATACAAAACTTTACTAGAAAAGTACAGTCTTGTGTAATAGCTGATCAAAGGCATTGGATTCAAAACCTGCCCTTGAGCACAGGGTAGCAATAAACCCTGGACAAGACAAGTTCTTACAGGATACTCTATACAAGTCTCAAATACTTATTAACATCTAGGGGCAAATTGGCACAGCCTATATCCCCTATCATCATGTTCTGGGGAATGTTATGCAGGACATGCTAAACTAAACTCAGTATGCAAAAGGTATTATTGTAAACATTTTTCATCTCTCACTGCAGAAACTTTCTAACACCAGTGTTTAGATATAGCTCTGTGTAGATGTTTTTAAAAAGTCAAGAACAAATAAGACATCCATACCAGCAATTCTTCTGCTGTTTCTCCTCCAACAACTGTACAGATATCTCCAAAATTTGCTGCACACACCTATCGAGTGAAAAAAATGATTATTATATCAGCATTAGATCACAATGAAACACAAACATGCATCCCCGATCAGTTTTAAACAGAAAACAAAAATAAATTCTGTTCTTGATTGGCAATCGTATTTGTGAAAGGGCCAATCAGGGAATCTCACCTTGCGTACATGGAACATCCTGCAGTCACAGCACATCTCACAGAAGCGTGGAAGGAAGAGGCGCTCCGTAATATCCTTCCCCACCATGGGCGCCATTTTGCAAATAATCTGTTTTGGGTTTTTTAAACGTGTTAAAATAGAAAACGCTAAAAAAAAAAAAAGGGTCAGAATGTCAAGTATTTGTTTATTTTTTAACAACTTACTGCCATAGCCTCAGTCTTGACATCATCATTGCTGTCTGGGGCGGTGAGATCAACAAGGACAGGACAGACGAGATTCTCGATATCTGCCCGCTCAATCAGCTCCTGCTCCAGAAGCATTAAAAGGGCTGCCTGGCTCGTCTTCCTTACCTGTTAGGTGATGGAAAAAAAATTAAATACATGATAATCACCATTATGTATAGTGGTATACATGCTACACAGCGTAATCATCATTACCCACCTGGGTTTTTTCTTTAATCTAAAAGTTATAATGATAGAAAATTAAACATATAAACAAAATAAAAAAGATAGACATGTATTTAGCGATGCAGTGTTTTCACTGTTTCTTTCAGTCTCTGGATTCAAAGGATAGAATACCAACTACCTCTAAATAAGTACAGAACAGAATATAAACAAAAGATGCCACTTTAAAAACACATCCACACTTACCAGGTTGTTCTGATCAGCTAAATATCTCACTACAATGGGCAGCAAATACTTTGAAAAAGCGAAGGGAATGGAAGGTCTGTTTTCTTGGCAGAAAATGGTGATATGAGGAATTTGTTCCATAAGCTCAGCTCGAACTGTAGGCTCTGAAAACACATGGGCACCTTGTTATATTCAAACCATGAGGATTAAACGCGAGTGCTTATCGAGTGACCACAATGATAAAGTGTGTCAAGTTTCAGTGTCACAAAGGACTCAGCATATGGTGAATGCCAGTGTGGCACCTTCTTAATGGCAAATACGAACTCTGCGAGATGCTTACTTCCTGTAACTTCCTACAGCTTTCTGAATGAGGATATTTACGAAAAATAAAAAGAAATTCAACAGCGTTCTTCATTAGAAAACCTAACAGCTTGATCACCCTTCCCTGCACTGTACAGCAAGAACTTACTAGACGTCTGTAGAGGTAAGAGTCAGAAAGCTAGTCAGGTGTGCTAATCCAAAAAAAGGATAAGCCTTTAAATTTTGCTTTGTCAGGCAGCAGCTTGGCAAAAAGACTTTAATAAGTCACACCAGACCCATCAAACATTAATGGGTGCTAAAGGGAGCAGATTTCTTTGTAACACTGAACCTGAGACACAGCAAGGGCACAATATAATTTACATATATCACATCCCATTTCTAGGAAGAAACACATCATTTTAGAAAGAAATTATAAGACTTCGTTTAAAATGGTGGAAAGCAAGCAGGAAAAAAAAAAACGAAAAAATTGGTTGAGGGAGCGAACTGTGGTTTACCCGAGTCCTCTGCAAGTCTGCTGACTCTCTCGAGGACTGCAATACAATCCCTCTCATCCTCGCTAACTGCTTTTAGTGTATCCAGCAAACTGCGAGCCACCATCTGTCTGTGAATAAAATACTAATGAGAGGTGTGTGTGCTATTGTAAAACATCTCTGGATTACAAAAGGTCAAAATGAATGCCAGGAAATAATGACAAAATTCCTTAGGTCAGCAAAACATTCAAATATGCTGCATTTTCTTACGCTGTAAACAGAAAAACTACAGAATCCGAATCATTATCAATCTGCAACAACCCTGATTCAGGTGAAGACACCAAAAGGCAGATCATCATTACTGTGACATATTTGATACAGTCTTCAAGCGAGTACCTGTTAAATATGTTTTCACTTGTGACGTATTTATCCAGCCTCCCCAGGGGTGTCAGCATCTCATCTTGCGATACAAAATCCAAGGCTGAAGGTATAATAATGACGTCAGACTCTGAGCTGTAGTCATCCACACCAACTATTAGAAAAATTGGAAATATTATGAGCAGAACCCACCACCCAGCACGCATATGGGGAGCGATGAAGACCTTTGCCCATAAAAGAAAAGTGACCAGAACCAACACACACCCACAGGTTTAGCAACATGCCGAAAGACAAGACACACCGTTCGAGTGCTTTTTTTGTACATAGTGTAATACGACAGCACAATCAAAGTCAGACTGTCCAGATAAGAAGCAAAACACCAATATGTGATGAAGTCAGCAGCTCAGGCACGATACAGAGCTCAATGCACATGCTTGTTCGATCTGCACACTAGTCGCCGACACCTTTTCCAAGTACTGTTTCCTTAAGGAAAAGCGTTGACGTGCTGGTTTTATGCAAGTAAGGATTTTACCCGTCCTTCCACACACACACACACACACAAAACCCTGTACCACCCCAATACACAGCGCAGGATTTGTTAGTTACAAAAATCCGACATATCAGACAAGTTGTGCATACTTCCCTAATGAGCTGTTTCTGTCAGCTATGTAGATCTGACTTGATATTGCTCACTGACAGCTAGGATTATTTAATGATCAGTAATGTATTCTTTCAGGTTATGGTAGTTCTAATAGGGACATGATTACACAATTAGACTGATCATTTCCCATTCAAGAAACCCATCAACTCTCCAAATCACTCCAATTAAAGTCAACATTAAGAACTTGTACAAAATATAAACTGACCCAGGCTGAGGTGAGTCCTATACACGAGTATAAAAACCCAAAATCTTATACTAAAACGACCTACATGTACAAAACCTTCAATCTTTGAATCTTACTAAATGAAGTGGAAACGGAAGAATGGAGTAATCTATTTCCGTTTTGACTAATCTAATGTTTCTAACAAATCATGGTTAATAGTGTTAACGTTGTTAAACTATTGTATTTACTCAAATAAATGGATTCAGCTGTAAAAACTGGAAGAAGGGGCTGAAAATCACTATCGCTGAGCACTAACCGGTGCTGTAGGCCTCTGTGTGGAGTAAAGTTTGCCCGGTGGAGCTGGTAGCTAACTAGCACAGTTCACAGCAAGCTTAGCTTTGGGAAACGTTGAGCCGGATGACAGTAAGAGCAGCAAAGCTATAATAATACAAGAGCAGCGTTTCTCACTTAAGCACACGTCATAATACTTACATCCGTCTATCTCCTCTTGGGAATCTTCCTGAAGCAGCGAAATATCTGTGACAAACACATGAAAAGCAGTTCAGTCGTGACTATCACCGAGCTACACCTAAACTCGGCTAGCTCGGATTAGCCAGGCTAGCGTCTTTTCTTTCGAAATGTAATCACAGAAATTAGCCCGCTAACGTGAAACCAAATCAAAGGCAACGACCAAAATCGGAGTATCCGAAACTCTGTGAGGTTTGTGCTATAACTTTAGTGGACTTCTAACATACCCGCCATCTTGTCCTGGTCCTACATTTAAAAGTGGTCTGTGCCGATGAGGCGACAACAACTGTAGGGGAGCTGAACTGTGCAGAAGGACGGAACAGAGCGCGGCACTGCGATCACAGTGAGCCCTGTCACTACCCGTAACTTCGCCTCGTCGCCGAGCTGCACTGCGCATGCGCGTATCTGACTGGGGCCCCGCGTGACAAACATCACGCATGCGCAAACGCTTCCGGCACCGCGTGATCGGGTGCACGGTAACGAAAGTGCTGAACCGACACGCACTTTCGTCAAATTGCAGGACTGCAGGACTAGGGCTATCAAAAAAACCTCAAATAAACTATATTTGGTTATGAATATATATATATATATATATATATATATATATATATATATATATATATTCATAACCAAATTTAGAAGATTAGAAAATTTAGAAGATTAGAAAATGAAGATTTTTCATTACTTTAAAAAGTAATGAAAAATCTTTACTATAAGTTATATAGCTTACAGTAAGTTATATAGCTTACAACTATATCTATTATCCTATATACTATAACTAATATATCAGATTATACAAAAGGAAAAATAAAAATAACATATAGTTACTTGGGCATACCAGGCACAACAGTTTCATAGAATATATTTCATTTTAAGCTTATTTTAAAAACTTAATACAGACTTTTTTTTAAAAAAGTAATGAAAAATCTTATAATTAAAATAACTTATAGCAAAGATTTTTCATTACTTTAAAAAAAAAAGTCTGTATTAAGTTTTTAAAATAAGCTTAAAATGAAATATATTCTATGAAACTGTTGTGCCTGGTATGCCCAAGTAACTATTGAAAATACAGTAATTAACATTAGTTTAAATTGCCCTCTTATAATAATAAATCTGTAACCAGCTGTAACCTGTGTTACATTTGTGAGTATAATCTTCACATTTGGTGTATTTTCAAATCACATTTTTGTTATTTCATGCATATGATTCACAGTATACATTTAGGAAACAGGGTTTAATCTGTTAAGTTCATGGGTATCATACAGATCAGAAATGTTTACAAAAATATAAAAACACCATCAATATTTTAAGAAACCCAGGTTGGCAATGGCAGCAGAAACTTCATAAAAACTCCATAAAAAAATTTAAAAGTTAGATGAATAATACAAGTGTGTGAATGTCTAAAAAAAAATGTGTATGATAAAAGTAATTTTAACTTCATGAAACCCACTATAAATTTGTAATTCGGGTGATTTTGCTATGTACTATTATTGATTTTATGCCATGTACCACTAGTTTTATTAATGTAGAGCATTCCGAGAAGCAATGTTGGGGCAAGAACAGGCAGAATCTGATATTCAACCAACAAATGGAAATAAGAAGACATGCATATTTAAATAACATGGGAGATAAAATACACAAATAAAGAAACAAATGAATACATACGGACATACACAGTCTGCTTCTTGATTTGGAAATGCATCATATAAAGGCTAATTGCAGCTGAGCATGTGATGTTTGTCTTAACATAACGAAATGATAGTTGCACATTTACACAATTTATATATATTTATATAATCATAATATACAATATAATTATATATACAAAAAATATATTGAGTTTTATTATTGCATCATTAAAACAACACAGTGATACATTTCTGATATAAAAAAGCTTGTTTAATTAAAAAATTACATTCAGATTAATGTGGGTTTGTTTTTACTGTATATGAGATATACTTGTACCACTATACTTGTTCTTTACTATGAAACACATACCAGAAAAAGGGACGCTTTATTTCTTTCAAAGATTTTGATCATTTCAATGATCCATTTTTAACATTTTATACTGTGAAATATCAATTTTGAAGATGTAGTGTGATATTCTGATGTGAGGAAAATAAACAATCGAGCATTTCATTCTAATGGACATTGAATACACGCATGAATAAAGTTACTTGCGATTGGCAAGGTCATATAGTGTCATATCATGTTTTCTCCTGATTGAAAAGAAAAACCAAAACAAAAAAAGGAGTTTAGTGGAACCGCGGGTCACGGGCACGCGGAGCGGAAACGCGCGTCGACGATGTCGTGCGCGTGCTTGTGGCCGTGGCCGTGCGCGCTCCCCCGCTCCTGTGTGACTCAGTGAGATTGAGGTGAATAGTTAGATAGCCGAGACGAACCTACAGCCACACCGGCTTTATTTTATTGAACAAAAACCATCACTGCTTAGAAAACATGTCCAAACTGGACCAAGTGTTAATTCTCGAGCCGCCGACTGACCTGAAATTCAAAGGTAATGAAAAAAAAAACCCTCCATACGTTTTTCTCTTCTGTAGATGGAGCCAGGCAGGAGCTTGTCATTGGATTACTAAGCTAGCTAGTTAGCTAACCTAACCCAGGTTTATGCTAGCATGCTAATTTAGAGATCTCCGGCGTCAAGCCCGTGGATACGTGTAGCTCAAGCCCACTTCTGCCTCGTCTCCACCGCCGCCATTTTGAATGAAGAGACGAGGATTTCTAGGCCTTCGATAAAAATAATACCATACACTACTCCTACCGGTTTGTTTAAGAGCTTGAGCAATGCTATTGAAACGTCAGTGTCTTATTAGTTCTGTTAGTTAATTTGTTTATTCTGTTCCTTCAGTTGTGGAGGAATTGGGCGAAACTCTCGAGCTAATAATATTATCAAGCAAAATGTCATTACAGCCCATTTTCTTGCTAACGCAATGCTAGTACTAATCGCCTTGCCCTTTTACTGTCCATGCTAGGAAATGGGATTGACCAGCTAGCTGATTAAATAGCACTGGAGAGAAAACGAAGCTAGCACGCTGGAAAGTAGCTGTTCCGCTGGGAAGTTTTCCCATTCAATAGCATTTTGTCCAACAGTGCTGATTCACACCGGCCTCGGAGTGACGATGTTCTCACATGGTTTTGAGGAACTGAATTCAAGCAGTCAGGGATGCTTTCATTATTGGGCAGCAGTGTGATATCTTGGTTGTCATTGTATTAAGGAATTAGGTGCACTTGGATCAGTGTGACAGGCCATAAGAGAGATGCACTGTAGCGATGAACTGATGCGTTGCACAATGTCTCACTGCTCATTTACAGAGCCAGAGTATGAACATTGAGCACCTTCTGACACGCTTCACAGCCCTCTGACATGGTAGTGTAGTGGGATAGAGGATAATGCATGTTTCCTCCATGGAAACATGTTACCTAAGAGCTAGAGAAGAGCACAGGCGTAGGAGATGACACCAAAAAAAGCATCAGTCTCTGAATATACACAAGGTAGACAAGAGAAATAAATTGGCAAGTAAGTATTCATGATGTTTACAATTCCAGTAAATAATACAGACTGATATTTGGGCTGCATCTTAATCGCTAAAATACTTAAATGTTTGTACATATGCATGTGTCCCACAACTATCTGTTTTAAACAACAGAGCATTTTCTACCTATATAATACATTTAAACGTGTCTTCTGTAAAATTGGCAACATGTACTCCATATTAATAACTGTACAGTATATGCTGTATTGGTCAGTGGTATACGCTCAAATCTCCTGCCTCTATGCTTGGATTCTCCTCTTGGGGTGGACGATAGGGTAAATATATTTCGGTTATACACAATAGGTTCAGGGACCTCCGTCCAGTACTTCTACAAAAATATAATACATTTACTAAGACAATGAATGAAAAATAAGTAGTCAGTACACATATAACAACAATATTGGAATAACAAAGGGGTTATAAACGTGCAGACATGGTGGTAAAATGTGTATTATGATTTATTTACATTGCAATATTGATACCCAGACTTATTCTTGAATAGACCAGTTAGCTACTAATTAGTCATGTAAATGAAAAAGTCAACATACTAACAATTTTTAACCTAATCATTAAAACTAAACGCAAACATCAGCATCAGCAATAGGATTTAATGGTAATGATCGAGGAAGAAGTCAAGAGTTCAAGGTTTATCTACAAATGAAGGCAATGACCAGTAAGATGATCACATCTTTGGGTGAAAACACATGATAATGACCAGCTAGACAATTCACATGGAAGTTTGCAGGCAAGGACCCAAGAAATTCACTCGTATGCAAGGGTTATGAGAACATGCGAAACTTTTCTCCTTCCAAAATCTATTGTTTTTTTAGTGTACATGCACCTAAACATATCTGCTACATGATCAGCATTGTTTACATGCCCAATTGAATGTTATTTACATCTGAAGGATTAGAAATGTTGTCCACAAAATAGCACATCAAAAAAAAAAAAAAATCCAGTTTATCTGGTTCCCATGTCAAACAGTTGTGTTTAACTGTTTCATGAACTGTGACTTTCAGAATTATTGTCATGATGTTAAGGTCTGAAATTGAAAACCTGTTAATTGAACTGAATTAAATTAATTGAAAATATTTAGTAATCTAGAAATGACACAGACAGGTACACATAGCAGATGTTTTGGCAGGATTGCGATGCTTTTAAAATTCAAATATGAAGTGTAATAGGAAAAGCGATAATCATACTCAATAAAATAGCAAATTGCTGCATTAGTATGCGCTTTTGATCAAAATCATTTGTTCATTCTGTAGCAGACACATCATTTGGTACCGTACTGCCTCCGCTATCTACACTGGTATTGCATCACACGCTTTACGTCTGAGGGCGTGCTGGGCTACGTGCCTAATGACCACAGAGTAGATGCGTACGCATATTTGACAGCAAATATAAGATTGCCTTAAGCATCCACTCCACGAGTCCCCTAGTGTGGGTATGAATGGAGTCCTGCCAGGTTGCAGATTGTGAGCATGAGGTGAATTTGTGAAAAGTTGAGAATTGCATATATGTTACAGTAGTGGAGAACCACTTCTTGTGATTAATGTAATAGGGTGTGGTTTTAACCCCACTGCTCTGAATGGTTTCAAGTTTCTTGCACTCCTAACATACCCAGTGCATCATCTATGTATCAGCTAATTAACAAATCCTTCAAGAGCTGGATCAGGTGTGTAAAGAGGAAATATGAAACAGTGCAGGACAATGTTTCCTCAGTACTGACACTGGAAAGCTCTTCTCTAAACCTCTTAAGATCGAGTCCTAGCCTTGCCCCAATACACATGTTAACAAACTTGAGAAAACAGAGTCCAAAAGATTGTTTCTAAATGCTGTGTGAGATATTTAGAATAGAGTTTGCCATTATGGAAATATTGAAAGTAGTAAGCAGTGTTTAAAGGACACCGTTTTTACAGTTTTTCCTCCTTAATGTAATTTATTTCTGTAATATCGTCTGATCACATTTTGTATAGTATGTTTTACACTGTATGAGGCAACCTGTATACTGAGTATTGCTAAAAGGTTAAAAAAAAATGTAAGAAATAGTAATAAGTGGAGTTTGAAAACTTTCTTCATGTTTGCGTACTTTAATTTATTTTTAACTTGCATTAACTAAAGACAGTTTTACTTACAGGCCCGTTCACAGACGTTGTGACCACCAACCTCAAGCTCCGAAACCCGTCTGAAAGAAAAGTATGCTTCAAGGTGAAGACAACCGCACCACGTCGCTACTGTGTGCGGCCTAACAGTGGCTCTATTGATCCGGGTTCCTCAATCATAATCTCTGGTGAGACATGTACAGACATCTTAGACACAAGGGTGATACGCTATGAAATTTAGGCATAAGGCATAAGAAGATTAAAGGATCACGGTATTAATCAAAAGCCTGTGGTACAAGTAAAAGTTTTGGGAAAAATTCCAAATATCATTTATATATAAAACAAAAAAAATTCAGTAATAATTTCTGTGATTTTCTCGAAAAATCATACAGTTCGTCTCATTCATCAATCTTTAGTAAAGAAAAAATGTGGGCCAAACAACTTTTTTTCTTTTTTCTTTTTATTTTGTTTGGGCAAAATTTCTTAAAGGCATTCTTAGTGAACTAGAATGAAAAATCGCCTCTGGAGGAATTTTTTTTTTTTTTTTAACTCAACAGTCAATTGTATACTTTAAATCCATGCAAATTATATAAGAAGTCATGCTAATTACCTTGTGCAAAAGCATGCAGCACTACTTGATAAAATTAGACATTGGGTTTTTTTTTAATTTTATTTTATTTTAGTTATGGTGAGAAATCTGTGTCTCATATCAGCTTTTGATAGCAATTGAATATAACAAGATTAGGAAACTTTTCAGCAGTACTCTTAGCACTTTTTCAGCGCAGTTGTATCCTCTGTGCAGAGAAATGGCTATAATGTTATGTAGGGGAAGTATAGAAAGAATGGGTCTCAAAATCTTTGTGTAGTCACAACCAGGCTTGAAGGAATGTGTAAGTACTTTATCTGGGTTCAGAACATGGCTATATGGTAATAGACAGAAATGGAATCAACAGTGTTATTCTTTGTTTATTTATTTTTTAAGTCAATAGTGATGTCATACACTGTAACTACCTGTGACACCATAACAAGCCTTTCAGACACACATTCAGTCGCTGGTGTCTCCTGTCACTAAGCATTTCCTGAAGCCACTGGCCCGTATGGTCTAATTGAACCTTATTCATTACAGTTGTGTAGCTTTGGGGGCCATGAATGACATACATTGTTCCATGTCTGATTCATGAAACTGTCACGCAGCATTGAGACCAACAGTGCAGTAGGGTAACCAGTCTCGGGGAGTTTTTTCTTGCCACCGGCTTGCTCATCAAGGACAAACTTACACATAAAGAATCATCTGATTCATTTGTTATCACCGCATTATCTGTGTAACACTGCTTTGAGACAATGTTCATTGTTGAAGGCGCAAATAAACATGAATTGAATTGAATAGTTCTGTCTGAGTGGGAACAAAATTCTGTTCACTTACTGTTTCTTTACATATTAGATGCAAACAGCCAACCCAAGTGTACCACGTATAATTTGCACGAATAAACTAAATATTACATAATGTCCTAGGTGTGATAGTTGCTACTGAAGCAATAAATAGTTACAAATTTATTTTAGAGAATTGTTGCAACGAAAGACTCAATTCATTTTTATTTGTGTAGCGCATTTAACAATGAACATTGTCTCAAAGCAGTTTTACACAGATAATGTGGTGATAAAAAGTGAATATGTTCTTTATAAGTGTAAGTTTGTCTCTGATGAGCGAGACAGTGGCGACTGTGGCAAGAAAAAACTCCCCGAGATGGCGTAAGGAAGAAACCTTGAGAGGAACCAGACTCGTCTCGGTTGCACCGAATGTCTGTTTATAGCAGATATACGATGTTGCGGGGTACAGTGATGGTGATCAGAAGCAAACTGTAGTCCTGACTCAGTGTAGCAGACTGTTGACATTAACTACAGTCCAAATCCATCCTCAAAGCAAAATGTTTTCAAGACACGTAAAGGCTATATGTACAAACAGGAAATAAGTGATGAGGACATTTAACTTTATATTTTAGTGTAGTCTGATTGCTCTTCTCATCTGTCAGATGTTTCACTGGTTACAATACTGTTTGCACTAATAATTTACTCAGAAAAGGTTTAAACAGAGCACACAATGTTATAGCTGATATTTTTGGGTTTAGGCAGATGATGTAAATTGAGATGTAATTACAAATCATGTGGTGTGTCTTTATTAACTTTAATAAGTTCTTTTGGGTTCCAATGTATTGTTAGTGTGATCATAATGTATGTTACACATTGGTGCTATTGTCTTGTGTGCTAATTTAGTTAATTCGTTGTTGTTTTTTTTACTCTAGTAATGCTGCAGCCTTTTGACTACGACCCAAATGAAAAGAGTAAACATAAATTCATGGTGCAGACCATTTTTGCGCCATCCAACATAACCGACTTGGAAGCAGTGGTAAGTACTTTCCCCTATCTTTCTTTCTTTATTATTTTTGTGTGTTCAGCGTTTTGTGACTTGTTTTTCTATTTTGTGATCTACTGATGCATGGCTTTTTTAAACAGATGCATATAAATTGGTCACCAGCAGAGAGCAGTATAGGGTTACACTTATTATTTTATGCTGCCTTAATCATCCCACAAATCTTGTTGCTGTCTTGCTGACCTGTTAGAAACCGCATATTAAAAAAAAAAAAATTGTTTTTCAAACAAGGTGTCCAGTTTTTCTTCCACTTCCCTCCATGTCACTCTTGTTTCTTACATTAAGCAATTGTTTGTTCTTACATCAGTGGTTAACAGTTAACAAGGTTCAATCAAAGATCTATTAAGTAGCGTAGCTGCTACAAGGATCACTGAAACAAATACTATTTTGCTTTCTAACTGTCAATACGGTCAAAATTATTTTGAAGATTAAATGTAGACAATAGCAATTTATTTTTTTTCTCCCTCACCTTCCCAGTGGAAGGATGCAAAGCCAGAGGACCTTATGGACTCCAAGCTCAGATGTGTTTTTGAACTGCCTTCAGAAAATGATAAAATGGTGAGTAGTTCTGTACTTCCTCGTCTTTCTAACAGCTTGAGTAATCAGCAGAGAGGTGACATGTAGAATACTATATGAGCAGAGAGGGTTGCTGAGCTTTTAGCTGTACTGCCTTCATGCTAAACCCTTAATATACTGTGACCAGTGTGGGAGTGAGACAGCTATGTGTTTTATAATCTCGGTCTCAAATCTGACATTATGCAGTAATCATAAGCATTAGCATGTTAAATATTTGATTCAGATCTGACAAGGACATCAAAGTTTTAAAATGTTGTATGAATGTTCACACTCTTGATTGTTAATGTTTTAAAACATTGTATAAAAATATAATTCAACAGTTTTCTCCATAGTTCAATGTTTACGTAGTTCAGACAAGCACACATTTTAAAAATAAATTTTTCAACTTGCAATAATTTGCAATATTGATGAGTTTAAAATGACTCACCTTGATACCATTTTTAATTAAGTCCAGTGTATTGCATCACAAGCTTTTCATTAATATTTTAACAGTGTTTGTTTGCATACCCTGATTTATTATTTATTTGTTTACATGTTTTATATATTTGATGGGGGGGGGGAAGTCATATAATTTATGATGTTTAGAAAAAGACAATTTGGTTTAGTATAAATTATGAAACACAGGGCAACAAAATTTTGTTCTGTAGTTGGCTGACTTGTAATGGTCCTGATTTTATCATGCAAAAATCAATGATCATTTTACCAGCCCTATGGTGATGTTTTGAAATGTTCATTCCCTATTCTAACTTTAAACCTTTCACTAAATTTTAATGTGTTCTTAACCTGACTGGACCCTTCTGTTTGTACTTTTTTCCCTACATAGTCTAGTCCTTTTTTTTCCTAAGAGAATTGTGTATATATATACTAAATGTTCTTGATGTATTTGTGTTGGATTTGCACAAAAAATGACAAATTTGTTGTGTGAAAAATTAGCTAAATATTAAATCAGCCCTGAGACAAGCAAATGTGCAAACGTTTGTTGTCATTCTGCATGTTGCAGCTACAGTGTACTACTGTATTCTGTCCTTTAAAGTCAGGTTTGTGTGGCTGTGCTCAGAACCCCCAGGATGCAGAGTTGTGTGGGCAACCACGCAGCCCCCACTCCTGTCAACTACTGCACACCTGCAGGCAGCTGAAACTTCACTGTTCAGCAGGATGTGTTTGACTTTTTCCAGTCTCAGGCCAGGCCAAATATCAGGGTGGGACAGACAATGTTGAGTTTGTGAGAGAGGGAACACTGTCAACATTTCTTGAGTATGAGTGGCAAACAAAACATTTTACAATTTGGTGTTTAATATCTTTTGGGGGTGGAGCAGCCTGATTGTTTAAACAGAATAAAGCAGATAAACATATGTACAAAATGGAAAACGAGTGTTTAGAATGTCTTTGATCATTGTTCAACGCTTCTGCCCAAGAATATACCAACATTGCCAAACTGGATAGAAATAAATACAATTACAGAGCATCATATGCCTGTAATGTATTATTTAGGAAATAGGGATATTGTTGGGGTTATTTACTACATTACACTACAAATGATATCTAGGCAGAGACAGCACATCTAATGACTGACAAACTGTGCACATATTATTGGCTGTGGAACATCACCTTTTATTAAACCATGCTTAATTATAAAGCTTCTTGTGTCTGTCCGAAACAGAATGACATAGACCCAGCCAAAGCTGCCCCCGTCCTCAACTCCTCCAAGGCAGACAGCACATCGGCAGCCAAGCCCAGCAGCATGGCTATGGATGACACAGAGATGAGAAAGCTGATGGAGGAGTGCAAGAGGCTGCAGTCAGAAGTGAGCAAATTGGGAGATGAGAACCGACAACTTAAGGTAAAGAAATGACCAAACGTAGAGGCATGATGCCCTTTATACAGCACAATATTTATTATATGAACAGCGAAATCTATTCACGTTACAGAAACACCTATTTGTGTGGTTAACAGCAGATGTAATGAATGTGTTGCTACTCTGAGTGTAGAACTTGATTCTCCTTTTATTATTTGTTAGGATGAGGGTCTGCGGATGAGAAAGGTCCAGCGCTCAGAAAACATGGTCTCAAACACAGCAGCCATGGCAAGGAAGGAAACCAGTTCCAAGTCGCTGCCCTCCCTGCTTGTTGTTATTGCAGCTATCTTCATTGGATTCTTCCTGGGGAAGTTTGTGTTGTAGGATAAATGCGTGTGTTCTGCCCAGCTCCTTCCAGTGTCTTCTGGGCCTAAGGGGCGAAGTGTGTGTTCTTGTCATTCAGCGTCGCATCAGTGCTAGTCTGGCCTAAGGCGGCGGGAAAAATGCGTCTGTGTACAGAATCATTCAAACAGGCCTTGCCTTTTTGCAATCTCACACGGTTAGTACACATACACACTCAAAAGAGAAGAACAAAGTCTCTGGTTTTTTCCCCCCCATTTTCTTTTCTTTTTGGTTGCGGTGAGGGGTATTTCTTTTTTTCTTCCAAGGGTGGGACGAGTTTAACTGTACATTTATTAATACATCAATTGCAGTCAAATTGCCGGCACTGTGTAGAGACCTTTATGGTAATGAAAAGAAAAATCTATGATAAATAAAATTAAATGTCCTTGCTTCCTTTATGTGGTTTAATAAGTGTTGGAATGTTTTAAGCGTCTTGTACATGTCATTCTAATCCTTTATTGAAAAATTTAAGACTCAAAAGGAAAAAAATTAAGCTGTGTGTTGCTGGTTGGCCTCTTCACAGTGAAACTGAGCTTCAGATTTACAATAATTTTGTTTTCAGGAATGTGAAGAATTCTGCTGAGAGACTGTGCCTCCTTCCATGTACATTATTTTCTCACATCTTACTCCTACATTGTCTTAGCATTTACTTTATGCAAATTATATACTCATTTGTGAGGCAACTGTTAACTGAAACATGACCACTCTGACTGTATATGGTATTTAACATTGAGCCACTGGGAAATAAGAGAAATTAAAATTAAATAAAAATATCTAACATTCTTGTTTCTGTGTATGCTTGACGACTGTGTACGCACTACTGAAATTTTCAGCGGAACAGAAACTTTTCATTTTATTTTTAACTTTTTTTTTTTCTGCGTAATTGGCATGCAAGCTTTCATCTTGACCAACATCATAAATATTCAATAGTGATTATTTACTTTAAAATATACAGTCTGTTTACAGGACGGTGTTAAACACCACAAAATGCTTCTGGGGCAATTCTACAACATACTCAACAAGTAGTTAACAATGAATTAGTCCCATGATGTAATAAGGGTTGGGGTCTGTACATAGGACAGTTCAATTTATTTCTGTGATTAGCAGAACGGGAGCACAAATGTCGTCATGTAAATCTGATCCTATTTGACAAAAAAGACAAGTGCAACCATTATCAAGGCATATACCAGGCACTGGTGCTTTGTGTTGCATCCGTTGCCAAACATGAAGTGATGGTCTCCCTCTTTTCCGATGCCTTTCTGTCCGGCGCTACAGTGGACCAGTGGTGGCTGATAGGATGTGGCACGCTTGTGAGGCCGGTCAGGGCTTGAGCCATTGGTGGGTCTCTGTCCATTAAAGAGGAGGCGGTGTCCAGCTGAATCTCGTCCAATGTAGAAGAGCTCGTATTCGGTGTGCGGCAGACGGATGCCTAAGGCGGCACAGCCTGATGTAGGAGTCACATCCTGTTGAAACCCTTGCTTCCAGGAGCTGTGTTTTCCACATTCATCCCCACTGAAGACGTTCAGGAGAGAGGTGGTGGCCACATCCATGGGAGTGACCTTCATCTGGGTCACTGTAACAGACACAAATCCCTATTTTATTATTTTGTAGTACTATATGTCTAGATATTCCACAATATTGTGTGATGTGTAGGTGAGCAAGAGAATGGTTTATATGTTAAACATTTTCGTTCATGTTCAATACCCTGTGAGGTTTGAAAAATTGCACAACTGAGCTGTAAAAAGTCATAATTTGTTTCTTTAAATGAGTCACACTTGCTCATTAGCTTTACCACCTCCTGTTTTATAATTACTGCTTGGGGAGCTCTGAACAGGCTTTGTGTACCTGTGAACGTGTATTCAGTGCCTCCCATGACTGTAGTGGAGGGAATGCCTGGGCTGTAGTGTCCTTTAGCAGAGATGCTGAAAGTGGGATGCCTGCAGACTGGGTCAGAGTAGTGGTAATAGTGGCCCTCCCAAATGTTGTTCTCCTTGTGAAAGACAAAATGACGAGTGAGGAAGAGCACCCCTGGGCGGACCTCACAGCGCTTACTAACCCAGTTACCGTAGAGATGCAGGGGGTGGTCAGTCCGCGAGGGCAGAACGGGTGGATGATGGACGTCTGCTACAGAGATGATCTGACACGCAACACAGCTATTAACATAAGTCTGAAAAAGATTAGAGGAAAAAAATCAGATGATACACAAACTACAGTGATCAACTATAAAATTCAACAAGGAAAATGATACTTTTGTCTGGTTTAAGTCTATTTAGTGAGAGAATCAAACACTGACAAGCGAGAGAGAGAGAGAGAGAGAGAAACCTGCCGTCTTTTAAAGCCAGTAAGGCATGAAAAAGCAGGACTTAGTCATTATAAGTCATGGGCTCACAAATCAAAAAGCTCTACACAGCAAATAACAGCAATAAAATGATCAGGAAAAAAAACAAAACGACATTCGGTATGAAGATTTAAAGAAAAAGTCTTTCATCACTATTTTTGAGATTAGGCTCAAGGAAAATCTTTTGAAGAATATGATCTGAGCATGTTTTTTTTTTTTTTTTTATTACACCAATTTCCTTTAGGCTCTAGTATAAGCCATGTGCATGATCTTACTTTCTAAAGAGAATTTCAAATAAATATTTTTTGTTGACATTTTTGTCCACCAGTTTTATGGGCACTGACAAATTCATGTTCTTGACTCAATTACGCAGTGCTGCAGTTACTACAGTGCAAGTGATTGTATTTGAATTACAGTCCACCATCTTGTGCTAAGCCTGCCCTACTCACTTGGTACGGCTAATATACACCTAGAATATTTATTGGAAAAAAGAGGTTGCTTTCTGATCAGTTCCTACAGCTCGACTGCCATGACTCAACATGCAACTAATAAATTATTCAGCTTCGAACTAGAATTCATTAACTACATCTACACTGCATCTTTCCTAACGCCTTTTCATAGCCATCAGAATAAAGATCGGTGAGTGCGAGTATATGGGTGAGAGCGCTCGCATGAAAGGCATTAATCCAGCCGAAAGCTCCCGTTCCACCTCTTAAGTCTTGCTGCAGTTTTCCCTTAGCCTTGCCACAGCGCCTTAGGCACGCACCAAGTCAGAGCTGGAATTCAGAATGATGCCCTTTGCAGCTCTATTTCCTCATTCCCTTTGAAGCAGACAGGGGATAGAAGTGGATCAGCAGCCTGGGTACGCTCTGACACCAGCTGAAATCACACTAAAACGGCAGGGGAAATGCTGATATTTGTTCTGTATCAGTTTTGTTTGAAATTGTGGAGTGGTTGACGTCAGATCACGGTAATGCTAGAACAAAACGGCATGGCCGGAGAAAGTGAAAGCCAATGAATACATAATGCATTCAAGCGTGTACAAAGAAGGACATGACAACGACCTCAAAGTACACACGAAGAGGAGGACAACTCTACTGACATGAATGAATCATAATTCTGTCACATTTGACATCGAGTGTATAGCGGATTAAAAATACACTGCACTTCGTGAATTAAACATGCTGCAGTGAAATATTTCATCTATTTTTGAGTTTTGTGTGTACTTTTGCTTTCGACTGCACACACAGTGTGACAGAGGTCTACAGGGTAATGCCATGACTGCCAACATCTTTCTTGCTCCAAGGAGCCTATTAATATTCATAGGCAAAGGGACCGTTGTAATATATGGTTTATTGTGCTGTTATTCATTTTCATTTAGCCATTTATTACTTTCTAGTGGTAGTTAGTTGAACATGCATTGAACAGCATGTGTTGTGAAAATGTCAGTATGAATCAGTGCCTATTTTTGTTGTGCAACTCCACCCCTTGTTTATTGTTATTATAGGACACAGAACTAGGTGCTTCTCCTGGGCTATACCAACCGGATGCTCGGGATATTATCATCTACGAAGGTTGTGTGAGATTTGGAGAACTGGGCTTAAGTGCTGAAGCAGAGAAGAATCTGGCCATGCTAAAGTACAAGTATGAGTTCACTTCAATCTCCACATGACCAACTAAAGCTCCTTTTTTAAGGGCACAATCACAAAATATTCTAGTTGAGAAAACTGATTAAGCTGAAACAGAGCACCCAGTGCCAAAGATGTGCAGAAGTGCCGATCTCCTATCCCCAAAACAAATCTTCTGTTGGATTTGAAATACAACAAAACATAGAAATAAATAAAACTAATAAACAGAAATGCTCATTTTATATACAAATGCGATCGATAGACAGACAGACAGACAGACAGACAGACAGACAGACAGATGTTAAAGTTTAAATGATTTTTAAATTATGTCAACTAAAAACCGATTAAATGCAAATTCGTACATTTAGATATACACTCACGTCAACTATATTAGGAACATTTGTAGATTCATGAATTCATTCAATTATGAAGCAGCTGCGAAGTGCATGTAGAAACAAGTCAAGCGCTTCAAGTAATGTTCACATCAAAAACCAGAACAAAGGAAAAGGTGTTATCTCTCTGTCTTGGGTTGTGGCACTGGTTGTTGCTTTTATTTGGCTTGGTCTGAGTATTTCATAAACTGCTGATCCCCTGGGATTTTCACACACACAACAATCTCTAGAGTTTACACAGAATACTGCAAAACAACAACAAAAGAAACTGTGCAGGGGGATTCTGAGTGCAGAGGGTCTGCAGGCTGAAGCACCTTGTGGATGAGAAAAATCAGAGGAGACTGACCAGACTTGTTTGAGCTGACAGAAAGTCTATAGTATCTCAAATAAAAACTCTTTACAACCATGGTGAACAGAAAAACATCTCAAACTGCACAACACATCAATCGTTGAGGTGGGTGGATTACAACAGTATTAAAATCACACTGGATTCCTCATCTGTTAACCAGGAATAAGACTCTAAAACTATCATGGACATGGACTCAGTGAAACCAGACAGATGAAAACTGGAGGGGAAAAAAACAGGTGAATTTTTCTTAAACGTCAAATGAGTCTGTGCCCATGATAACCCCAGATTTCTATTCATGGCTGTCAGGAGTCAAACCCGATGCAGCCCAATCAAGGTTCAGTGCTTTGGCCATGCTGAGATGTTTTTCTGCTCACTGTGTTTAAAAAGAGTGTTCATTTAATTGATTATATCCATCCTGGCAGCTTTAGTCAATCTGGACAATTTCATCTGATCTGTCTTATCAACAAAGAGTTTTCACAAAACTGTCACTCAATGTTTCGTTTTTGGTTTTGTTTTTTGCACCATCCAGTGCAAATTCCAGGGACTGTTGTGTAAAAATAAATTCAAGGAGATTTGAAATACTCAAACCAGCCCATCTGGTACCACCATCATGCCACAATCAAAGCCACAGTGATCCCACTTTCTTCATTCCTTTGATTGGTTTGAACATCAACATCAACTGACCCGTTCCTGCATGATTATTTTTTGTGTGTTGTGCTGCTGCCACATGATTGGCCGATTATATAACTGCACGACCGTACAGGCGTTTCTAATAAAGTGGACAGTAAGTGCAAAGTATATATTCTAACCTATTCCACTGTTCAATTTGCAGAGTAAATGGTGAAGGCATGTCTCACAGAAATTACTAAGATCCGCTTTCAGAATAAAAAAAGCAGGGTACTTACTTAAAATCTTCTGTACAAGCGCTAGAACTAAGGTGAAGCACTGACCTTGATGTTCTGCAGGGGGGGCTGGTAGCCTGTGGGCCTGTGGTTTCTCCTCTGAGTGCGCTCTGTGTGCACGTCCCCCACAAACAACTCCTCCGCTTGTCTCTCAGGCTCATTGGGCCGAAAGCGCCTCTCCATGCGTAGCAGCTCCAGCTCCTGCATGCTGAAGCTTAAGCCGTGGGTGCAGTCACGATCAGAGCCCTCTACCCACAACTCATAGCTGATATCTGGCTCCAGGTGCTCTGTCAGACCACAGGCCATCTCCAGTTTCACCTGGAGATCTTTGGCCACTGGCAGGCTGTAGCTCACCAGCAGTACTCGACTCAGCTGGTAATCCGACTCTGTTCCTCCACGGACAAGCCACGATGCCTGACGAGGGTGCAGACTACCTTCGATGAGAAGAGTGTAGCTTGGCTTTGTGCAGTGGTTGTCCTTGTAATAGAACTGAAGGGCCTGGAAGGTGTGGTTTGAGAAGAAGTGGTAGGATCGAGTGAGGAATTCAGGTCCAGGTCGCACTTCACAACTTTAAAAGAAGATGGGGAGGGAAAAAAAAGCGTTACTCAGATGTCTAGATCAAGAAATCCAGAACATCAAAGTGAGTCTTGTGCGGTTAAAAATAAGAATAATGTGATGGGAGATTTCTCTGAGAAAGAGCACTTTGACAGAAGCAGAGATTGTACCTTTCAGACACCCAGTGTCCTGTGATATCAGGAGGCATATGCACACTGATCTGCTCTCCGTCTTGTAGGTGTTTGAGCATGTAGTGACACTG
Source organism: Silurus meridionalis (assembly GCF_014805685.1). Lineage (NCBI taxonomy): Eukaryota > Metazoa > Chordata > Actinopteri > Siluriformes > Siluridae > Silurus > Silurus meridionalis. The sequence continues at coordinate 28,482,435 of NC_060887.1, forward strand.
ATTGTGTTTGTAGAGCTTCCCATAGCTTTTGTCCAGCTGTACTGGTGTGGACTTCACCGACTTACGAGGCAACTTCTCACACCAACCTGCATCCATGAAACACAGTGAAGATCTTTACTACATCAGGGATTTGTTTCATCTACACAATTCATATTGAAGTGCTATCTATAAGGCAACACTATATCTATATATTATGGAGTACATTGGGGAAATGATTTGGATATTTTCATCCCATAACTACACCCCGTACAGTATATAATGCATAGGTTAGATAATAGATTTTTATATAATTTCTGAAAGCGAAATAGGGATGGGGATAAAAGGGGGAGGCTTTTTACTTGTCACACACATTAAAACACAGTGAAAATCTTTCTTCACATATGTTAGGATTAAAGCACAGGGTCAGCTATGATGCAGCACCCCTGGAACACAAAGAGTTAAGGGCCTTGCTCAAGGGCCCCACAGTGCCAACTCTTAGGCTTAAACCTCCGACATTCCAACAAGCAATCCATAAACTTACCCACTGAGCTATACCACCTCCCTCTTTAAATCTACTTTTTAACCACACAATTCAGATGCAACCCGGAGGATGCGGTACACAACCTCAACACCGTCTGCAATTATTACAGATACATACAAAGATATCGCTCAGCACCAAATCCTAGATAAAACCCCTAGATGCAACCCAATGCTTTGGCAGTTTGCCCTTAATTACAAGGCTGGATTAGACCTCGGCGCGCGCGCGCGTATTAATGAAAACTCATTTTCTGCACTATAATTAAGGTGCAAATTATACACAGCTCGGTGACACCACGATGGATTTTCCACACCCGCTATAATTACTGATCCTGTTCAATCTCATGCAAATGATCCTGAACTACTGATGCCTAATTATAGGTGTATAAATTGATGAGAGTTTACTATACTGGTAATCTGTGAACACACTTACCAACAGTCATCAGGAGGAGGAAGAGGAGGAGGAGGACGGTCGTGGTCATACTCATCGGGTAGCAAAAAAACATCCTTCAAAACTTGTCTTTCAATGAGGACAAAAAAAAAAGGACAAACAAGCTCCCAAAAGTTGAAATAAAAGAGTTTTTTCCCCCCCAGTAAAGTAACCTTGTATCAAGCCGGCGCGTTTTGTTGCACCGATTTGAACCACTTTAATTCAGACATAATGAACAAAAAAACCGGATTAAATGAAGCGCCCTGTTCACACTCAGGACAATGACCGCTCTGTAATTCGGATACACATTCCCCCCCCCCAAAAAAGAGTTTAGTCCGTTTAGAGAAGTAAAAACTCCAGGTTTTGAATAGTAAACCCCACAGAAGCAGTATCAGAGCACAGGTCCGTGTTTCCACCGGCCTGGATAACGGGGACTGTTTAAATCTCACGCGCGCACCGCTCAAGTAGCATCGCAGGCGCGCGCCGCGGCATCAGGGTTGCCAGATTGAATCGCGATGATCAAGTGTATCCCGCTTGATCCTTTCTAAATAATCAGTAATTGCACTAGGCGCATTTTTGTTGAGATTTCTGAAGCGTCTTCTCTCCAACCATGCATTCTGATAAAGTTCCTTCTAAATGAACAATTTCCCCCACTTTCAATAAAGTCAGTTCTCAGAACAGTTGTTGTCCGTCTATACCACAGCTGTTCTCAGTGCTTAGCTGTGTGAACACTGAATTACAGAGTCTTTCAAACCCAGCAGGTTCAAAACCATCCCCACATCCATTTTCTATACTGGTTATCCTACACAGCATTGCAGAGGGGCTTGGAGCCTATCACAAGGAACTTGGGCCGGGAAAGGGACACCTTGGCCCAATCATACACTTCCAGTGTATCATTTAAAAAACTGGGGGAGAAAACTGGACTACCAGGAGCAAACCCCAAAACACAAGCAAAACACACAAACTCCACACACACAGGGTGGATTTGAGCCTTCAACTCCAGAGTAGCTACTACTAATCCCTGCTACAGCATAATGTCTTGTACTATGTTTTCTACTAACAGTCACACAGTCTGTACCTAACATGGCTCACCATGAAAAGGTGATTATCATTATCATTATACGGAAAAATTACAAGTGGCAAGAACCACAAACAAATTGTGCTGAGACCATCTCTTCAGGTGGCTGATTATCTTGTGCACTGATTTAATGGCATTCATATGTTGTGTTATAAACATATTCATCTGAGACTATTTGGAGGACTTAAGTCAAGTCAAGTTTATTTCTATAGCGCTTTTCACAACAGACATTGTCTCAAAGCAGCTTCACAGAAATCAACAGTTAAGGTGAATGGTGTGTGTTTATCCCTGATGAGCAAGGAAAGACTGTGGCAAGGAAAAACTCCCTTAGATGTTATGAGGAAGAAACCTTGAGAGGAACCAGACTCAAAAGGGGAACCCATCCTCATTTGGGTGACATCAAGAGTTTGATCATAAAAAAGTACAAGTGTGAACAAACCCTAATAGAATTGATATTTTTTTTTAGTAATAGCAATCAACTGCCTTGATTTTCTATCTTATATTTACAACATTTTGACATTTTTATGAAGAATATTTTTTAAATATTATTTGTTATACAATAATCCACACGTAAGAAATGTGGAAAAATGTATTTGATACAAGTAAATATAATATAAATGTTTTTTAATCTTCGTTATGCATTTTCATAATACCTCAAATGTTAGTGTATGATGTTCAAACCTTTTGTCAAATAAATAAAAATAAATACGCATGCTGTATGTTCTAACTTGTCCCAATTCTAACCCAGAATAAGTTTTGTATTCCACCATTTTAAAACAGTATTAATCCAATTCTCATTAATACCCAAAGTCTAAATAATAAAAATGTACACTAAACAAGTGGAAAACATTTTAAACTGGCAACACTGTGCCCAGCCTCCTCCTGCTCCTAACTGTACAACCACCACACAATTAGTGGAGCATATGGAAGAGGATATGTAATCACTCAGGATTAACTACAAGTACCTCTTTACTTCTACATTCTTGGCCTATTATTTTTTTCTCAGCATTCTCTCTTAAGCAGCTCTATAAAGGAAATGTCACTGCAATTTTCCACGACAGTATGATATTAAACTAATCATCATGAACATTGAAATCTGGAAGGATTTAGAGTTCAGGATTTAGGAAAAAAAGGAAACTGGATGATGAGTTGCTATTGTCATAAGCGTATAATTGTGACGCGACATAGCTGTGTGAAAGAGGGCAATAGTCTACATGAAATGCAATTAGTCCCACAGGATATTTATTGTGGGTATGATCTGTCTGGTTATTATCAAATATACAACACAGATACGATATTAGAAATCCATCTTCTCCTTGTACTCGACAGTATAAATAGATAATGTTACTTGAATAATTATATATATAAGAATATGAATAATAATAAGTGTGCCTTGCTCTTTCATTAATATCATATTACCTGCATTAAAGTGCCAGGTTCATATCTAATTTAAAGCTCTTTTCATAGTCTCTCAGACATTAAAAGTATTTTATTTGCTGAGATGAGGGGGAAAAAATGTAATAAGCAACTCAGGTGTGAGGAGAGAATCATCATCGTCTGGTGAAAGAAAAAGTGATTCACACCTTAAACACGTTCGACACTTTTTAAAATAAACTGAAACTCATGTCCATGTCTTACTCACACTGTAGCCTGTGTTAGCCTGGTGCCAAACACATCCAACACATCTCTTCCACACATGGGACAAATATAAATCCGCAATATATTGACCAGGGCTGTGAGTAAATAAAACACGTCAACAGGATGTGCACCTCCTGAACCATATTTTTTTCCACCTTACAAAACAGTTTTGTAAAGTAAAAAGAAAAGAAATATGCACATATGCGTCTTTATTGCACAAACTATTTGTAATTTGTACCAGCACGTGACCTCGATCTTATATGTCAGGTCGTCCATCATCGCCATATCTCTGACAGCTCTCAAAACCTCTCCCAAGAAGAACCTTTGTGATGTTGGCTTCTCATAAATGCTTCTTCAGTGATGGTAGCTCTCACCTGGGTGTGTGTTTGCAGTGCACAGACGGCCTTTCCTCTGCACTGACCTGGGTGTCTGCCAGCCTGCTTGCGAAGCCTTGCACTCGCCCGCCAACCCATCTGGAAACCAAAGCATATTTAACAGGACTAAAATATGCTTGCAGAAAGCATTTGTGATGGGTATAGAAAACATGCAAGTGTTTCCTTATATCTACAGCAATATAAATGTTTGAGAATCATTATTTAAGAATGTGTATAAACACACTATAAACAGACACGATAAAACACTCAGAGCCTTACTGACACCAATTTTGAGAACATAAAGTAAACCCAGATGTTTTTTCTCCTTCCCAACTTTACAGTTCTTGTCAAAATCACTAAATCTCCTGCTCTGCAATTTTTTAAACACTAATATTGACAAAACATTATTTTTATTAGTGTAATTTGCAACAGGACTTCAAATCCTAACAGAGTAAAGGAAACGTTTACGGGGAAAGTGCAAGTGGCAGGGTGTGAGCAGAAGCTAGATGAAAAGAACAGCAATCCTCTTTTGGCCTCAGTGGGGTCCCTTTTGCACACAGAGGGAATGTACTGGCAGATTAAGGGTGAAATCCTGTGCTCTTTTGTCACTAGTTGAGATGGTTAGCCAGGGTTAAAGGTCGTACAATCCTACTGAGATGACTTAGTGCACCCCCCTTGTCATAGCATACCAGAAGGATGAAAGGAATGAAAAGGCAAGCAGAAATCAATTCTATAGACCTTGATTAGGGAAGAATAAGAAAAATACGTGAACTTCCTAAAAACACATTTTTTTTTAGAAAATGCAGAGAAATTATGAATAAATGTATGAGCCAGAACTACAGACCGCATCTGCTATTAGGGCAGAATGGATAATTAGCTTATGCTCCAACAAGTAGAAAGAGCATACGATCACAATATTATGGAAAATGCACTATGGAAAAAAAAAAAAAAAAATCAAGGGCAAAACCTAAATTGTGGAACTTCATTAAAGCTGCACATGCTTTAATTTTTTTTCTTTCTTTTATAACTACACGGATGCCTTTCCCGCCACTAATCAGATCTCTCTGTTCAAAACTCTGTATTAAAAGTAGAACGAAATCAGGGTGTTTTTTATTTTACAAACCCTGCTACATTCAGCTGATTACGATGCAGAGCAAATTCTATCACTTTTTTTTTTTGATGTTTCACTCTCCTGCCAAACTGCCAAAGTGAATCACAGAGAAGTTGATGAACACGTCTGTCAAATCTCAGTTGTTAAAACATCTGCAAGTGTGCCAAGCACATGTTACACTGACAGCGACAGTGGAGGAGTGGAAGACATGAACAGACGCTGATATGGGCGAGACATCACTCCAGCTGTTGGCATCAGACATAAATTCGAACATGAATGAAGAAGGAGCCAGAACAAATTTCCACAACAGTAGGATGTTCCACTGAATGTTTGGTTCTGTTGTTTGAGGTTGGGAAATGCAGGACGAAACATAGCATCTTTTTGTCACCACTATGCACACAGATCAAGAACATATGATAAATTTCATAGGAACAAGTTCATTTTGAGATTCTGTTGGGAAATACAGTGCCATCAACAGCAATTCCTAACAATGGCAATTAGATATGGGCTTGCCTTTAAAGCACGGGTCCATTAACAATCCTGGGTTTATGATTATTGGTTGCCTCCTTAGCAACCACAAGGAAATCCTGAAAAACAATGCTTGAAGGCAACAGTATGCTTTGATCAAAGAAAAAATGGGGGACATCCTGAATCAAGTAAACACTCCTCCAAGGACAAACTGCCAATTTACACAATGGCACATAACACAGAACACTGAAATGCAAAAAAAATATGTATCAGATTTGGATCTCATGTGTAAGCCTGTTGAAGCTGCCGAACTCCAGTTGCTAATCCCGAGGGCAAACAGGAGCAAAAAAAAAATCCTTGTTAAAAAAGCCAGCGGAGCAGCTAAGACTACTGATTAGGATCAGAGTGACTTTGCAAGCTCCTGAAATAAAACAGTAAGGATGAAGAGCTTTACTAAGCTGCAGGAGAATTAGACCAGCAGAGATCCGATACAGTGATATGCGATGAGATTTGACATTCCACGAAAGGTCATTCCGCTTTTCTTTTCACATATATGTATGCCAAAGTGAATCTCCTGTCCATAGCTATCTATCTCTCGATCTATCACAATGGTCCTTTTTCTGTATATGCGGTAAATAGAGCGAAATTAAGCTTCAAGTTGCAATTAATTATGCATTTTCTTTGCTGCCGAAACTCTCCCAGACCCTCCGAACATTTCTAATATACTGTGGGCGTCCAATACTGCTGTTTGATATCCCACAGAGAGTGAAAACAAGTGCTGTATATTAATGAGAGTTACTCTGTTGCCAGAACTCATCTATAACAACAAACAGGATTGTACAAGTGGTTGCAGGTGTCAGAGAATTAGATTTACGTGAACTCAAGGATCTATAAGATCAAATCATACATGCAGTTTCATTTGGCTGTTTTCTTTCTTACTTTCTTTCTTTTTTTTCAACTGAGTTTTTTTTTTTTTTTAATATAATCGACCTGCCTGGAAACAGCAGTGTGTTTTTTGTTTTTCAGTGCCACAATGCTTTTGACTCGAAGCAAATTCAGAGTGCAGAAACCACATTACAAGTTAAGGAGGGGTTTCATAAGCAAAGCCCACAGTCCTGCAGTCATTTTGTGTAGCTGGAAAACAAAGTAGCACTCACCCTGTGAGCGTCTGGGCTGTGAAGGGAAGTGGACTTTGTTCCAGATTTCCTCTTATTCTTCAGGAGGGGCTGCATGGGGCTTTGATGTGGTGCTGGGTAGGGCACTAAACAGAGAGCAGCCAGATGGGGCTTCGCTTCACTGGTGCTAGAGGAATATTTATGAAGATTCGAGGCATTTGCAGACACAGCACTGCTGTACTGTTCAGCAGTTTACCTACAAAATAAGTCCTTCTAATAAGCACGCATGAACACAGAAAAGAGACAGATTAAAATATTTTTCTTCCGAAAACTCCCCATTTAATAAAGAACCAATTTATCTTTGTTAGTTGTAATAAAATATAACATTGCTAAGACATTGAGAATCTGCACAAGGACACAAACAGACATTTGTTATGATTGAATGGTACTATTTTAGTCAGCCTTGGTGATCCTCTTCATTGTAACTCTGCCCAATAACTGGCCTGTGTGTGCCCTTCACCATAGTGCTGCTAGTAACTCAGTCCTTTTAGCAGAAATGGATAAAAAGCAGGATGACTGGGTCAACTATTCATATGCTCTAAGTATGCTTTTAAGATCTAGCTATAACTAAGGGAAGGAAAGCATTTGGTACTGTAGCTGCAAAACTATTACGCTACCTTTCATCAGTTTTCAACAGTGCTTCCTATTTGTAAGGGAAACCAGTAAAACATTTTCTATTAAGAAGCTGTATTCAATCCACATCAAGAAAACACCAAGACAGACAGTTTCAGACAACAATCCCCAAAGAAAAGAGATAATTTCGGTCCAATAATCAGACATAAAACCATAACTACATTATCATTTCCAGATCCTATAGCCAATGGCAGCTAGTTTCCCCAGACGCCGTTCCTTTAGCTATGATAAAACCACTGCCTGAGCCCCAATGTGGACAAGAGGCAAATAGTTTGGTCATATGACTCTTCTTTGAGTCTGACTCTGCTCAGACTAACATATGATATTATGTTAAAGGAGTTGTAACAAAATACAACAAGGTTTTCATTTTTGCAAGCAGGGTCTAAAGCATTGGGCTTGTTTTAGGGATAATAAAAAGCAATGAAATGACGTGGCTTTTTGTTATAACAATCAAGGGTGGATCTTTACTGATATAAATGTAAGCTAATGACGTCTCCTGCTAAAAAATCTTTTCAGGAAAAAAACAATAGCAAAATACAACTGCAATAAATTGAGCAATAAAGAATAAATAACAAAAGGGAGCTACGGATAACAGTGAATAAGCGGTAAAAGAGAAACAAACCACTAATTACTTTAAGAAGCTGTCCTGCATCAGGTTTACATTCCAGCTTAACCATTTCACACACATTTCTGTGCAGGAAGAAGCAGCATAGACTATTACTAGCTCACTCCATCATCAAAGATGCACTCCTAATCTTGGGCTTTGGATGTCTTTTCAAAGACTTTTTTGAGTTTAAATTTAAAAGAACCTGTCAGCTCTGCTGCATCACATCTTATATATGACCCGTCCTGCTGTTCTTTAGTACTGGCTGTTTAAACTTTACCACATGGATTAGAGTTTTAAAGTGAGTGAATAAAGACAAGTTACTTGTAATTACACCACAGATCTGCTGCATTCTGATTGGTCAGTAGGTTGATTTAATAATTTATAACAGCATAGTTCCGACAATTGTTCAGCTCAGTCTAATATATTTAAATGGCTATAGATGTTCCTCTTAATAAGGTTATAGTTGAAGTGGTAAAAAAAAAATTGTAAGGTGAATTAATTAATGTTTCATTTAGTAAAGAGACTCCAGGGTCATTGTTATGCAACAATCAGAGAAAAAGCCGCAACTAGGACATTCTAATGGACTGCAGGCTTTGCAGTCTCTCGGCAACAAGACAAGCTGCAATGTGTGTCTGAAAAAAAAGGATGGAGAGAGAAAACTCTTTATAGCTGCTATAACATAAGTGAAAACATCATGTACCGTGGGGCAAAAAAGTATTTAGTCAGCCAACAATTGTGCAAGTTCTCCCACTTGAGAGAGGCTTGTAATTTTCATCATAGGTACACTTCAACTATGAGAGACAAAATAAATTAAAAAAAAATCCCGAAAATCACATTGTCTGATATTTAAAGAATTTATTTTCAAATTATAGTGGAAAATTAGTATTTGGTCCCCTACAATAAAGCAAGATTTCTGGCTCCCACAGACCTGTAACTTCTTTAAGAGGCTCCTCTGTCCTCCACTTGTTACCTTTATTAATGGCACCTGTTTGAACTCGTTATCAGTATAAAAGACACCTGTCCACGACCTCAAACAGTCAGACTCCAAACTCTGCTATGGCCAAGACTAAAGAGCTGTCAAAGGACACCAGAAACAAAATTGTAGACCTGCACCAGGCTGGGAAGACTGAATCTGCAATAGGTAAGCATCTTGGTGTGAAGAAATTAACTGTGGGAGCAATTATTAGAAAATGGAAGACATACAAGACCACTGATAATCTCCCTCGATCTGGGGCTCCACGCAAGCTCTCACCCCGCAGGGTCAAAGAATGATCACAAGAACGGTAAGCAAAAATCCCAGAACTACAAGGGGGGACCTAGTGAATGACCTGCAGAGAGCTGGGACCAAAGTAACAAAGGCTACCATCAGTAACACACTACGCCGCCAGGGACTCAAATCCTGCTTAAGCCAGTACATGTCCGGGCCCGTCTGAAGTTTGCTAGAGAGCAATTGGATGATCCAGAAGAGGATTGGGAGAATGTCATATGGTCAAATGAAACCAAAATAGAACATATTGGTAAAAACTCAACTTGTCGTGTTTGGAGGAGAAAGAATGCTGAGTTGCATCCAAAGAACACTATACCTACTGTGAAGCATGGGGGTGGAAACATCATGCTTTGGGGCTGTTTTTCTGCCAAGGGACCAGGACGACTGATCCGTGTAAAGGAAAGAATGAATGGGGCCATGTATCGTGAAAGTTTGAGTGAAAACTTCCATCAGCAAGGGCATTGAAGATGAAACGTGGCTGGGTCTTTCAGAATGACAATAATCCCAAACACACCGCCCGGGCAACGAAGGAGTGGCTTCGTAAGAAGCATTTCAAGGTCCTGGAGTGGCCTAGCCAGTCTCCAGATCTCATCCCCGTGTTGCCCAGCGACAGCCCCAAAACATTACTGCTCTAGAGGAGATCTACATGGAGGAATGGGCCAAACTACCAGTAACAGTGTGTAAAAACTTTGTGGAGACTTACAGAAAACGTTTGATCTCTGTCATTGCCAACAAAGGGTATATAACAAAGTATTGAGATGAACTTTTTTTATTGACCAAATACTTATTTTCCACCGTAATTGGCAAATAAATTATTTGAAAATCAGACAATGTGATTTTCTGGATTTTTTTTTTCCCCTCATATTGTCTCTCATAGTTGAAGTGTACCTATGATGAAAATTACAGGCCTCTCTCATTTTTTTAAGTGGGAGAACTTGCACAATTGGTGGCTGACTAAATACTTTTTTGCCCCACTGTAAGTGATAATCAGTGGTGGATGAAGTACACAAACGATGTACTTAAGTTAAAGTAGAGATACACTAGATAAAATATTACTTCAGTACAAGTGCTCCCTTTAAACATTCACTTGAAGTAAAAGTACATAAGTATTTGCTTTAAAAATTTCTTAAGTATCCAAAATACTATTATTTATTATGTCTATAATGTTCATATTATATTTGTCATTTTTGCTTTAAATTAAATCAGTTTATGTTAAATAGAGCATATCAATCTATTAATAGAATGATATATTATCAATAATATTAAAAGTTGATTTATTTTAGTAATTCAATAAAAAAAAAGGAAACTCGTCTATTTATCACACACAGACTGATATATTTCAAGTGTTTCTTTCTTTTAATTTGATGATTATGGTTTACAGCTAATGAAAGCCCAAAATTCTGTAGCTCATAAAATTAGAATATTGTAAAAAAAAAAATTCAATATTGGAGACTCGTAGTGTCACACTTTAATCAGCTCATTAAATCCAAACACCTGCAAAGGTTTCCTGAGCCTTTAATGGTGTCTCAGTCTGGTTCAGGCTACACAATCATGGGGCTAGACTGCTGACTTGACAGTTCTTCAAGAGCCACGTATCCATGGGCTACAACTGACTCATTCCTTGTGTCAAGCCACTCCCGAACCAGAGACAACGTCAGAGGTGTCTTACCTGGACAAAGGACAAAAAGGACTGGACTGTTGCTCAGTGGGCCAAAGTCATCTTTTCAAATGAAAGGAAAGAAAATGTGTCATTTTATTTAGAAATCAATGTCCCTAAGTCTGCAAGATGAGAGAAGAGGCACAGAATCCAACTTGCTTAAGGTCCAATTTAAAGTTTGCACAGTCAGTGGTGGTTTGGGGAGTTATGTCATCTGCTGGTGTTGATCCACTGTGTTTTATAAAGTCCAAGATCAGCACAGCCTTCTACCAGGAAGTTTAAGCAGAGCACTTCATGCTTCCTTCTGCTGACCAGCTTTATGGAGATGCTGATTTCATTTTCTAGCAGGATTTGGCACCTGCCCACACTGCCAAAAGCACCAAAAGTTGGTTAAATGACCATGGTGTTGGTATATAATACCATAGATAATGGTATATAGATAATCTATAGGGTATTGTCAAGTGGAAAATAAGAACAAGAGACCAAAAATGCAGGTGAGCTGAAGGCCACTGTCAAAGAAACCCGGGCTTCCATACCACCTCAGCAGTGCCACAGACTGATCACCTCCATGCCATGCCGAATTGAGGCAGTAATTAAAGTAGAAGGAGCCCCTACCAAGTAGTGAGTACATATACAGTAAATGAACATACTTTCCAGAACAACAATTCACTAAAAATGGATTGGTCTTATAAAGTATTCATATTTTTTTGGAATGTGATGAATCTATATAATATACAACTGAAATTAATCCTCTTTTAAATGATATTCTAATTGATTGAGATACACCTGCATATATTTAATTCAAAAAGTATTCAGGTCCCCTTCACTTTTTTTCAATTTAATTATACTGCAGCTTCATACTATCTTTCAAAGTTTTATTTTTTTCATTAATCTACACTCAGTGCCCCATAATGAAAGAGTGAAAAAATAATTTTAGAAATGTCTTTTTTATTCTTTAAAAAAAATCATGAATATCACAAGTATTCAACCCTTTACGCTGTACTTGTTTGAAGCACCTTTGGCAGCAATTACAGCCTTGAGTCTTTTTGGGTATGACAAGCGTTGCACACCTGGATCGTGAGATTTTCTGAAACTTTTCATGGCAAATCTCTTCATGACGGCTCAGGTGGACATTGGTGAAAAGCCACTTTTGGTCTCTCCACAACTCTTTTATAAGTTTTAAGTCAGGACTCTGGCAGGACCACTGTAGGACATTCACAGTGTTGTCCCAAAGCCACTCTTGTGTTGTCTTAGCTGTGTGCTTAGGGATGTGGTCATGTAGGCAACCGGTTTACCTTCCAAGTCCCTTTTACAGGAAAAACATCCCCACAGCATGATGCTGCCACCCTCATGCTTCACTTCTGGGATGGGTTTGGGCATAATTTCAACCAAACATTTCATTTAGAATTGAGGTCAAAAGAGTTATCATACCAGAGACTTTTGTTCCACACAGTCCGAGAGTCTGTCAGGTACCTGTTGGCAAAATCAAAGCAGGCTTCCATGTGTTTTGCACTGAGCAGAGGCTTCTGCCTATTCTCTCTGCCATAAAGCCCAGACCAGTGGAGGGTTGCAACAATGGTTTTCCTCCTGGAACTTCCACACTTCCAACCCTCTCCACACAGGATATTCAGATCTCCGTCAGATTTACCATTGGGTTCTTGGTCACCCCTCTTACTAAGGCCCTTCTCACCCAGTTGGCTGGGTAATAAGATCTTGGAAAAGTCTTGGTTGTGTCAAACATCTTCTACTTGAGAATTATGAAGGACCGTGAACTTGGGACATTTTCAATGCAGCAGAATTTTTTTCATCATTCCACAGATCTGTGCCTTGCAACAATCCTGCATCAGAGATCTGCAGGCAGTTCCTTTGACTTCATGGCTTGGGGTTTGCTTCGATGCTCTGCATTGTCAGCTGTAAGATATTCTATAGAGAATTGTATGCGTTTCAAAATCAAGCCCAATCATTTAACCTTTACACAGGTGGACTCCAGTCAAAGTGTAGAAACATCTAATCAATGATCAAGAGAATTGGGTGGCACCCGAGCAAATTATTATTATTTTTTAAGTGCTGTATGTCAATAAAAAAAAACCCATCTATTTGAATATAGCATTAGGCTGCAACATAGAATTTTATAAGAAATATATTTTTACTCAGCTAAAGTTTTATCTTAAATTTTGATTTTTTTCCTACAAAATCACCACTATAAAAAAAAAAAGAATAACCTGGGAGAAAAACATGTATAACTAGAATTAATACATTATGTGAACCTTAAATATTTTTTAAATCAAATGTTAATTACAAGAATTATTCATATACATGGTGTCTGAAAAGTTAAGAGCTAATGAGGGGAAAAACTAAAACACACTTAATATATGCTCTATACATTTTCTCAGCTGCTGTATCTTGTTTTTACAGATTTTGCTGAACAAATTTTGATTGACATTTTCTTAGTGTATTCCCACTGTTAGCTCACGTTTCTGATACCCTGTTGAACACATTATGGAACATATGTCTTACAAATAATGTGGTTTTTAATCCATCTGGTCCTGCATATTTTGGAAAATCTATGTACTTAAAGACCTTCTATTCCTTATGTTAAAAAGCAGTAAAATACCCAGGCAGGTTCTGTCTGAGGAAACATTACCCACTGCCTTACATTGCATTGATGACTAAAAATTACACAGATTATGCATTTGAATTTAACACTTTAACAAAATTGTCTTAAAGTCAATTAGTCAATGCATATTTTGTATATTTTGGAACAACTTCAGCTTACATCCTTCATTCACTGCTGAAATGATTCCATGCATAGGAATGTAGTGAACTTCTGCTCAAGCTCACCTAAACTTGGAAACACTTTCTTTACAAACCATTTAAAATGCTTGGTGTTATGTTCAGTGTTTGAACAGCTTTTAAGTACAAACATAGTCAGTGTCACCGTAGAGCAAGGTCCCCCCCCCTCAAAAACAGCCTTCCTGTGCTGCTGAAAATAGAGGTTCCCTGAGCCACATACCATCCCATTCAGTAGCAAAGAAACCAAAGCATGACCTTCAGCTTTGTGTTCACATTTTACTATAGAAATAAATCCAACACAAGACACATCACATTATTATTTTTTAAACCAAGGCTGTCAAAAAAAAACAACAAAAACACACGACATCACAGAAAACTGAATAGTAGCTGTTCAAAATGGTCACAATAAAGAACAAGAAATGAAAAGGAAAACAAATGAGCAGAGAAAAAAAAAATAAGCACAGATTCTTCTGTGTTAGAACTGGAAGTTTTCATCAGCCATGTCAATAGCCCAGGCAAATTTCGCCCTGTGAGTCTTGTTGTAGATCTTCTCCACAGGAACGTTGTGCTTCTTACACCTGTGACAGAAATATTTTTCTATTTAAAATTAAATAAATAGAAAAAAACGAGCATACGATGGTCAGCTATTCAAAGACTCATCAACCCAAAGCTAAACTAAACCCGAGAGGAACTACACAACCGTAATGACCATATACAAGTTGATGAGGTCTGGCTCTTAGCTCTTACCTCATGTATATGTCTCCCACTACATTTTATTAAATAATATACCTGAAGGCAACAGAAAGTAATGGTTAATGAGTATGTGTAGAATTACTGCTGAGCTACATATTGTTTTCATTGTTCAAAATGGCTGCAAACAATCAGTGACCAAGAATTGCAGACACAAAAAAAAAAAAAAAAAAAAAAAAAAAGCAATTACAGCTTTAAAACATGAACTTAAAGGAGGACAGCCTGTCTCCACTGCTCCCTTATAATTTGCACCAGATGTGGCATGGACACCAGAGGGCTGTCCCAAAATCATAGTGGCCCTTCAGGGTTTTGCTGGTGAGCCAAGTGAATCATGTGTGCAGTCCCTCATCAAATTAATAATTAACCATTTTTAAATTATAAACACAATTTCATTATCACTTTCAAGGTTTGCCAGTAATATAACAGGCGTGTAGTTGGTCTGCCATTGTTATCACTAAATCATCTGTTCCTACAAACAAACAAAACTTCAAAATTGAAAAAAGACCTGACTTTATCAAATCACATCCTTGTGTTACTTCAGTAGGTCTGATATAACTGGCATCAGTTAGAGAATGTAAGAAAAGGAGAGAGAGCCAACACAAGACCATAACTTACCACAATAACACTAATTCAATTGCAAAAAAAAAAAAAAAAAAAAAACCATTGTATAAACTGACTTGCACTTTTTCTGTGCATGGCTGTAAACTGCAAAACAAATGCCTTTGCTTATGAAGAATAAATCAGGCACACATTACTAAATACTTTTATTTGCATAGAAGTGAGGAAAAAAAAAATAACTTCCACCTTCAGCCTTTAGCCATTATCATTTACTCTGAATTAAAAATACCCTCTATTTCAGCTTTTTTTTGCTGATTGGTTGTTTTGCGCTATAAGCCGACTATGCCCTTGAACTTTTATGCAGTTTTATGAGTGTCATTAAATGCAAATGAGCTGTGTCTGGTACGAGCTGTGCACGTTACGGGTGATCAACAAGCACGAGAGTACAAAGAAAATCTGCTTTTCCGAAACTTTTAATACATACAGCAAAATTTTGGTTTGGCTTATTCAAATAATTACACACAACTTTATTAAAAGATTGATAAACGAAGCTCAGTGTGTGCGTTATGACAGACTGCATTGTTCCTCTGAAAGAAGCCATTACCATTTGGGAATACTAATTATATATAGTAAAAGTACGTACAACCCTCAAATTTCAGCAACTATTTTAGTATTTCTTCACAAGAGACAGTACTATAGAAATGAAACTTGGATAAATTGTAGTCAATCTACAGCTTGTATAGCAGTAAAGATTTACTGTCCTTTAAAAACCACTCAACATACAGACATTATTGTCAATGTGGTTGGCAACAAAAGTGAGTACACCCTAAATAATAATAATAATAATAATAATACTGTATGTTGTGTAACCAAAAGCCACATGTCCTATTCATCATGTTCTGGTCTGCTTGACAGATCTGTACAAATGTGTGTATCATGTATTTCAGCAGTTAATATTTAGTGCTTTGAGTACGGATTTCTCATACTGACCACTGGGTTTTCAACATGGCACCTCATGGCAATGCTCTCCACAAAGGTGCAGAGGCTATAAGATCATTAGTAACACCCTGAACCCAAGTTACAGTACAGTGGCCAGGGTCATACAGAGGTTTTCCACGACGGGTTTCACTCGGAACAGACCGCACAAGGGTCGATCAAAGAAGTTAAGTCCTCATGCTGTGTGTAAGGTGCAGAACTGTTTTTATAAAAACAAACAAACAAACAAAAAAACACGCAGGAGTGCTGCAGCATTGCTTTAGAGGTTGCAGAAGTGGAGGGTTCCATCAGTGCTCAGACCAGATGCTTTGAATGTTGTCCCAGAAGGAAGCCTCTTCTAAAGCTGGCTCACAAGAAAGTCCACAAACAGTTTGCTGTAAACAACCTGTCCAAGAGCATGAATTACTGGAACCATGTCTTGTGGTGAGGAGACTAAGAAAACACTTGTTTGGCTCAGATGGTGTTCAGCATGTGTAACAACATCCTGGTGAGGAGAACCAAGAAAATTGTGTCTTGCCTACAATCAAGCATGGTGGTGGTAGCATCATGGTCTGGGGCTGCATGAGTGCTGCTGGTACTGGGGAGCTGTGGTTCATTGAGGGAAACATGGATTCCAACATGTTCTGTGACATTCTCAAGAAGGAGATGATGCCCCACCTTCAGAAACTGGGCTAAACGGCAGTTTTCAAACATAATAACGACCCCGAACACACCACCAAGAGCACAACTGCCTTGCTGAGGAAGCTGATTGAGTGGCCAAGTATGTCTACAGACCTGAACCCTATTAAGCACCTGTGGGGCATCCTCAAGCAGAAGGTGGAGAAGCTCCATGCATCCAACATCGAGCAGCTCTGTGACGTCATCATGGAGGAGAAGAAGAGGATCCCAGCAACAACCTGTGCAGCTCTGGTGAATTTCATATCCATAAGTATTATGGCAGTGCTACATAACAATGGTGCTCACACAAAATATTGACACTTTGGACATAATTATGACTTTCACTTAGGGTGTTCTCACTTTTGTTGCCAGTTATTTAGACAAAAATGGCTGTATGTTCAGTTATTTTTAGAGGAAAGTACATCAATACTGCTATAAAATCTGCACATTGAATACTCTAAAACAGTGGTCCCCAACCCCCGGGCCAATTGGTACTGGGCCGCACAGAAAGAATACATAACTTACATTATTTCCGTTTTATTTATTATCTGATTCTAAACAATGTTTTATTTTGAAAAATTACCAGATTCTCTCCTCCACATCTGTCTATGACTCACTCTTGATGCATGTCATGATGCCTCGAACACATGTCTTACCTCCATTCGCCACCTTCTTAAAGGGCTGCTCCGGCCGTTAACACAATACATTACCGCTAAATTCAAACCCTCAAGCAAACAAAATTAACAAAAAACAACAGTGGATTCAAGTTTATTATAATATTTAGAAAATACCAGTTTTATTTGCCGGTCGTATCATTTATCTGCCACACCTTAAAGACCGGTCCGTGAAAAAATTGTCTGACATTAATCCGGTCCGTGGCGCAAACAAGGTTGGGGACCGCTGTTCTAAAATATATCCGTTTAAATTTAATAGTATTGTCCCTTGAGATGATTTAGTATTATATTTTATATATAAATACACTACCGTAATTTCCGGACTATATAAGCCGCAGGTGTCTACACTGAAACTAAAACTTTACACAGGCTTTAATGAAAGACAGTGTCTGTTACACGGTGTAACGGGTGAAATATGTTGTGGCTCCTCGAAGAGCAGAGCGGCATTTTGGGAATAGCCTGCCACCGCATTTTTCCAGTATTACTGCATGTGTGGAGATGGAGGAATATGTCCTTATTATTTTCTGATGCTCATTTCTTTTAATAACCCGTAACGCTGTTGCCAAGAAAAATAAAAAAGCACGAGTTTTAGAAACCTGTCTGTTCACTGTCTTTCTCCTTCCTTTCACAACTATTTCTCTCAGGAGTTTATTTTTTGGCATCATGGTGCATTTAAAAAAAAAAACGTGTTTTTCTCCCGAAGCCGGAAATTTCATTGGTCTAATGTTATGTCGCTCAGTTTTTTGGCTTGAAGTTTGTGAAACCGGGAAAAACCCAGGAAAAATTCATAAATAAGCCGCGGGGTTCAAAACGTGGGAAAAAAGTAGCGGCTTATAGTCCAAAAAAATAGTGTGTGTGTAATTAATAAATATAATATATATATATATATATATATATATATATATATATATATATATATATATATATATATATATATATATATATATATATATACACACACACACACACACACACACACACACACACACACACACACATATATATATATATATATATACACACACACATACACATATATATACACACACACACACACACACACAAGTAAGATATAAGTAATCTCCCGCTTTACCGCGGTTGGAATCTCGTACCCCTGGTTTATCACGGAATTGCATTTACCACATAAGTAATTTGTTTGGCTGATTTTCCCGGACAGCGCGATAAAATAAAAATATAATTATTAATTACAAAATAAAGTCAAAATGTTAATACAGTACTGTATACATAAAATAGATATACACACACACACACACACACACACACACACACACAAAGTGGTTTGGGAGGCAAACAGTTTTACACAGGGCCATGTAGTTTTGGATTTTGTTTTCCCTCAATGATAAAAACCTTCATTTAAAAACTGCATGTTGTGTTCACTACTGTTTCAGATCATCAGACCAATTCAAATATTAGTAAAAGATAACACAAATGTGTGACAAACATGCAAAAAATAAGAAATCAGGCAACTTTTTCACACGACTCATACACACACACACACACACACAGCAAAGGACTATAAACTTTTCAGTAAACCATCACTTGTTTGCTAAAATGTCATGTCTTTTCCCAGCCATAAGAAGACAGGTGTAGTTTAAGGCATTTGGGAAGAGGTATAATTGGTCCATAGAGCTCTCTTTGCAGCACCCATTTAATCTCATCTGAGCAGCAAATTATCTTAGCAATAAAGCTGACTTTCTACCAGTAACACCTTTAGCTTCTTAAATAGCATACTTCTCATTTGTATTACTTTATTCTTTTTTCTTCCGTCTCCTAGTTCAAATGAAGGGGGGATTTACTGATACCACATCCAAAGGCATCCTGTACAATTGTGTAGCTTCAAGTTTATGGGAACAGTTTAGGAAGAAGCATGCATGGCTGAGAAAGTCAGGTTTGCCAATAATTTTTTTATAGTTCATGTTCAGGCGTTGCAGGCTAGATCACGGCCAAGAATTATTTAACCACTGAGGGGATTTTAAGCCAAAGCTACACCATTTGAAAGGGTCAGTTAAGCCAAATAACACTCGCTGTTTAATTATGAGAACCGGTTATGAAATAAAAGTGAATCTATCAAGAAATTGATATAAGTAGTCAGTATGAAAACAAGTAGCATCGGTTGCGCACATATTTTTGGTGTTTACCAACACAAACATTCCTCCATTTCAAAAGTTGAAATGTATTTTACTTCAGCTTTCATTACGCCAACCAGCAGCACAAAATCTCATCTTGTAGAGTGGAAGTGTGAAATGTGTAACACGTTACCAGGCCACAGTAATGCGGGGGTCGAGGTAGTTGAGCTTGGAAGTGCCCAGAGCGATGACCTTGTTCTCCTCTCGGTCCGTCTCCTGCAGCTTGAGCTTCTTTAACTGCTCTGACAGTCTCTTCAAAGCATTTTCCTTCTTCTCCACCAGCCTAACAGAGAGCAATGAAACGAGAGAGAGGCTTGTTTTCAGAGAAATAACATGCTTCAGGAACAATATGCAGATGAGCTGCTGTGTGTTCATGTTGGATTTACACTGACTTACATTTTCAGTGCTCGCTCGGTTTATGATTATTGCTAACATTATGTTTAGACAAGCATGTAACAAAAGACACCTCCACAAGTTAGTCTACTAATATATGAAATGATACAAAACTTTGCGAATGAAAAATCACAAAGAGTTAACAGCAATAATGTTAAAATAAAGTCAAATTCTGCTTTTTATTTATTTATTTACTTATTTTTTTATTTTATTTTTTCATAAATATATCACTATAATCTTCAAACCTGGCAAGTCTGAATAGTTTGCCATAACCAAAAATATGTCTAAAGGCCCTGTGTCAAGCAAAACATTGAAATAAAAAACCTTGAAATAACGCCAAAACACACACAATAGCCAGCAAATACACAACGGTGGTAGTTTTAGTGCTGATTTCTTACTTCTTTGACTTCTCCGACGGTTGCTCCTTGTGATCTTTCTTTGCTTGCTTCAGCTCCTTTTTGGCTTTCTCCACTTCCTCTTTTTTCTTTTTGATCTGTAGAAACACAAAAAACATCCACCTAAGCATCAGCACAGAAATAATAATAAAAAAATGGGCAGGACACTTAAAATGCAAGAGCAGACTACCACTGATGCATTACTGATGTTAGTGATTATTTACATAAAATAAGACTCTGCAGTCTGTCTGAATGAAATCATCAATTAGTGCACCACGTGTGGAAAAACCTGTTGGAAAGCACCGTGGATGAGTCCTGGGTTTGGGTGGGGGAATAATCATAATCATCATCACAGTTTGAACAAAATACATTTCTGCTTCCTACAGCATGCTTTATGAAACCATACTTATTACAATAAAGCAGTGTTTACACTTTCTAAAACACTAAACATTTTAAAATCAACAACACAATGTTATTCACGTTATTTAATCTTGCCTAGGCTGTGCATGAAAATATCATGTTGGGTATGAAGCCAATTTAACCGATCACAAAAAACACTGATGTGAAATGTCATTTCCACACACGCTCATGTGTCAGGCTTTGATTAGTTTGATCAATTTGTTAGCTGTGTGTTGCAGAAGAAACAGAAATCAGCCTAATCAGTTCAGCATGCAACTTTGCTTTTTTTGTTTACTTCTGGTGGTAGGCCAAATTTGGGGTAATAGAAACCTTTAATTGAACACTTCTGCAACAATCCTAAAGTAGTAACAGTCCTAGGTACATGGGTTTTGCCATCTGTTCAAGATATTAATTTCTAAACAGTTATGAATACCATGACACAAAAAACCCCAAAAGGAAATACTCAATTACATTGCTGCTGGAAAAAGCACATTTTTCACCCAATGGAAAAAAAAAAAAAAATGCAAATGTACTATAATAAATGTAAAATTTACACAAATTGCTTAATGCTGTGACTAAGATCATGCTGAAACCAAGATTATGTTGGTTTCTGTTATTTGTATAAAAAAAGCTTGTATTTTTTTTATATAATTTAGTTTTTTTTAAAAACAAAAAGATATTTCAATTCAACTTTTTTTGATTTGTATAGCGCTTTTAACAATGGACATTGTCTCAAAGGAGCTTCACACAGATAATGTGGTAATAAAGAATGAATGTTCTTTATAAGTGCAAGTTTGTCCCTTTTTCATCTAATCTGTGGTAAGAAGAGCCTTTTTATGAACCTTTTTGTCAGTTACTTCCTTACAGCTAATATACTTCTTCCATGCTGTAGTTTACAACGTTCTGTTTCAAAACAATGCACTTACTGTCAGAATGTCTCTCAAATTGGTTATAAACAACATAAAAGTGCTGGGGGAGCAAGTTTGGATCGGTTTCAGTTTTTGAATGAGCAGTGAGAAACTGGCCAAACAAAAAGGAAACAGAGATTGTAAATGACAAACACACATCAAAACGAACTGACTGACGAGTCTATGGAATAATAAACAGATGGTAGGACAAGCTGATAACTTCTAGCTCTTACAAAATCACTGCCTGAACATCAGCTCCTCACTTCATCTGCCTCTACACAATAACTAAACTCCACCGATAAAATTCAAGTAAGAGGGCAGTCAGGGTTATCAGTTCTAAATCTATCAAATGCAGTCACTAAAAAGTTGCATGACATCAGCACACTTAATTACTGGACCAGTGTCGTTTGTCACTAACCTGATTTTGACTCAACATGCTAATGACCTCAGATGAATGGCTTAGAAAAGAAAATCACGGAGGGAACACTTGGCGACATGTAATTTCTATAACAAATGTAATTACTCTGGTTAATAATTAAAATCATTAACAATTAATAGGAAGTCTTACCTTCTCCTGAAGGGCTAACATGGACTTCTCAAATGTTTTGGGTGCTGCCCTCTGGTGGTTGCAGAGTATAGCCACAGCTCTGTTCGCTCGGTTATAGGCCAGCAGTTTTTCCTCCACAGTCATATCATCTGGCCACCCACCCACACACACATGCACAAACAGCCAATGGCAGTTTGTTTAAAATAAAGGTCAATGCGACACTGCATCAAAAATATTACCCCTTACCTATGATATTAATAATATTTAATAATGACTTAAGGCACAATGCTAATGCTGACAGTGTACACTGTTCTTCTACGCTAACCAATTTCCTTAAAAAAAAAATTTTTTAAAAAAATAAAAAAATAAAAAAATGTATGACCACTCAGATACTCAATCACAGTTCTCACACAGAACTACGATGTAAATAATAATAAAAATAATACCCCAATTTAGTTTGCAGTGCTCTTTATGTATACGTTGAGCAAAACCTTGCTGATTTTTACGCCAAAAAACCCCCAACAAAAAAACACTAAAACTAATACACAAACTGCTCTTGGTTGCTAAATATCATTTGTAGAATGTGTTTTGCACACTATCTGGTACTCAGAGCGAAGTAATCACATGAATACACTGTTACTGTGTTGTACTGTTTGGTAAGTACAGTTTCATATGCAGAGCGATTTTCCCCCCTAAACTGGATCTAGCCTTTGCAGATGGGACAATTACAAGTTTGGCAAAAAGCTTCAATCCACTGAGATTAACAAAATGCTTGCTATTTACATAATTGTCCAACACACAGATGTGAGAGTTAGTTTTCGATTGCTGAAGGCTAGGACTATAAAAAACTTTTATATTAAATATTCAGCAACTTCCAGTCTTGGCCCTGTTTCTCCAGTCCACCTCATGGGAACTGTAGCATATGAAAGTCAGGAAACTGAGCTAGTATCTTTGCTTCTACTGCAAGGTGTGTGTGTGTGTGTGTGTGTGTGTGTGTGTGTGTGTGTGTATACTGACCAATGGTGAGCTTGCCCAGCTGCTCCTGCAGAGTGGTAGAAGCATTGAAAGTTCGAAACACTTTGGCTGTCAGTCCAGGCATTGCCTCATTTAGCTTCTTATTGAGGTAGATTGTCTGCAAGAAAAAAACAGACAATTATGCATTGCTATTTATTATTAGATCTTATGATTTAAAAATTACATGAATGATGACGCTTACAGAAATTCTGTCGAATAAGTCGTCTTCTGGATCCTTGTTTTCCATGAACAGTTTCAAGTTTTTGAAAACCTGTACAAAAATATTATACTTCAGTATATGATTGCGGAGTTACATGTTAGTGCTGAGCAATGTGGCCAACATTACATCATTTCATAATTCAACAGATGGCAGCATACATCATGTGATCATTAAATATTAAACTCAAGCTTTTACAGTGGAACATTACACACCACAAAGAAACTCAAACTAAGAGGATATTTGCAAAAGACAAAGACATGCTCACTTGTTTTTCCACAGGCACTTTGTTGTAATATCTGATGGAGTCCTTGCCCAGGAAGTCAAACTCAACTAGATAGTCCTGACCATCCTGGTGTCGGTGGAGGGTGATGTGCTCTACACGCAGAGAGCAGCAGCCCACTGTGTCTGCGGTATCATCATCTTTCTCATTACCAGCCCTCAGAGCTAGCTACATATGCCAACAATATGTATGCATGTCTTCATTATCTGCAATACATTACTACTTCATATCTAATTTAAATAGAATCTTTTATCTGATTTCTTTTTAAAAACAATGCCGTTATCTACCTTGTCAATGAAGTATAAAGCAACTCCTCGTTGTCTTTGTTTCATCTCTCGAGCACTCCAGGCCCTTCGGTACTCACGTCTTATATCGTCTACACTCAGTTTTAGCTTACGAGCCGTTTCATACTTTTGCCAGTCTTTCTCACCCTGCAGGGGATAAAAAATAAAAAATAAAGTATAGGACTCAATACTCACTACCATCCACCCAATAACACGCACCATTTTCCCACAACACGCAACTACGTCACAAACATACATTTTGCACAAATGCACACTTCATTTAATACTTTATTAGAAATAATCATTATAATAATCGCACTGTTTCTGCCTCTCTGGAATGGAAATGCTGCTACACATGTTCACTCAATGTTCTACTTCTACAACTCAATTTCTATAGTAATTTAACTTTATTGTATAGGATTTCATTATATTGTAAATTACATTCCTCTGTTCTTATTGTATTCCTTACATTGTCATTTTTTAGCCTTTTTATCCTACTGCATGTGGTACCATGTATGGTTTTGTATAAAGTATGCATGTATTTGAAGCAAAGGCCACAAATGTATAAACCAGTATGACATTAAACTAATCAAAATACTGTTTAGATGTTTTATTTTAAAACATTTAAGTTTTTTTGTTTTAGAATGAATGTCATTTTATATCTCCATCGCCAATTACAAAACGTCAGTGTATAACTAGTAGCGAGGGTTGAGCCGTCGATATGCAGTTAATGGAGGGAGGGAGAGAGAAAGTAAAAATCGCAAAAGGAGAAAAATGCTCACAAAAGTGCATTTATGATTGCAGTAATAAGACAGAAAATCCAGTAATTCAATTTTTGTTCATTTGCAGGAATAATTAATTAATTAAAATTGCCATTTTTGTTTGTTGTTAAAACTGTTAACTTGGCCATTAACTTGATACGTGATATGGCACTGAAAACTGGATGTCTGACAAAAATAATTGGACACCTGAGAACATCAAGGATTCAACAGTGCTGTAGTACAATTAACAAAAAAAGGGCCAAAACCCTATTCTTTACCAGCCTCAATAACAAATTATTGAACAGAAAATGAGCCAGATGTAAACCACCATTTGCTCATTTACTTTTGCAACAGTAAACTGTTTCGGGGGAAAGCTAACCAGGGGGAAATTCCCTTTTATAATCTTCTATGCAAAGGTAAAATCATGAATTTTTATTAAAACTGTCTGATGCAAAATTCACATGTCTGGGTTCACTACATATTTCAGCTAACTTTTTTGGGCCCAGGTTTGTAGTCACTTTGATTCGAAGGTATCAGTCACTCCAGATATTAAAAAGGAATTCGGTCTCTGCCGTGGGCCACAACATGCCTTTCCCAGTAAGTACCATGAAAAATTAAACCAATCAGTTTATTTGACACCCAGCTCTGGGAAGGAATTGCTTTCCTTCGTATAGTGCAATTCTTACTTGAGTTCACCTGCAGCAAACTCCAGACCACTATTTTAGAAACATTTTTCTGGATGATGTTTTGAGTCTGAAAATAGCTTTCATATTCAGCCAACACCTTCAGGTTTAGAAAAATAGCACAAACCACTTCTAAAACCACTCTGAAAATAAGCTTACAACAAAAACATATGGATAACTGAGTTGCTCATGGGCTATGTAGATGACCTTTACCTTAAGTTTGGAGCTGGGATTGAGCATGATGTACTTGATGTGTCCATGGATGTTCTCCACCCAGGATGCCAGCCATGTGACTGTGTTATCATGCTGCACTCTCTTCCACCGATGACCTGCAGGTGGCTCTGGGACCTTTACGTCTCTGACCAAAGCAAAGATTATCAAGTATTTATAAAATCCCCTTTAATAAGTATTTAACAGGAACAACACAGAGTTTTGTTTATGCCTTGAAGCACCTACATGGGCCAGCATTTAATGAGAAGATATCAACCATATAAAAAATATAGACCTATTGGGGCCATATTACTGTGGTGTAATGCAAGTTTCAGCATTTTATACATGAAGAAAATTAAAGAGTTATCAACTGCTTAGCTACTCTCTATCCATTTGAGCTTTTACTTACTGACTGCAGTTAATAATCACATCCTCAGGCTGGACACGTCTCTTCAGCTTGCCCATTTTGGGGTGCTCCCCTCGTCCCCTAAACAGCCCGGGAGGCTCCAGACGGAAATTGCCTATTTTTTCCTTGTGTCCATCCAACAGACAGTATCCATACTCCTCTGTTAGTTTAGTGGCTTCATCCTTTAAAACCTAAGTGATATGATTAATGATATTTATTCAGATAAATAAAACAGCCGAATAGCAGTGCCATTAAATTGAATTAATGCAATAAAAATTAAATAGAGCAACATACCTGTTTTTCTTCCTTCGTCATGTTTTTCTTTGCTTCTGTCTTTTCCAAAAAGTATGCATGGATTTTGCTGAAATCACACTTGTACAGCTTCTTGATTAGTTTCCTTTCATCTTCTGTCATTACCTACAGAGACAGAGAGAGACAGCACATACAAGTCTATAAAAAACAAGTTTTTCTTTAAAGCTAAACCAGATAAAGTGAGGCATCAAAAACAAAGCAGATAAATTGTTGGATTTCAGAAGACCTCACCTCCTTCCAGTCAGTGAAGAAATTGTTTTGAAAAACCTGCTTGGCGGTGTACTCATGATCGAGCATCTTGGCATAAAAAGTTGCTACTTCTTCTGCAGCTGGGTTTAGCTGCACAGGCGCTCCTAAAACAAAACAAAACAAAGCCTTCAGCTTTTTCAACAAAGAAAAAGTCTGGTATACTGTATATGTTTGAAGACACACCATCATATAAAAACTGCACATCGCTTGGTAAAAGTTCATATTCCGGTGGGAAGAGAGGCCCTTTGTGCTCAAGACTTCTCCACTTCTGACCATCTGCATGCTTTCCTTCCTCCCACCTACACAACAGTCATGAGCAATATAACGCACACTTAAAAGCATTCTAAAAGCTTTTATTAAAGTTACTGAGAAAATGTCAACATATTATAGCAAGAAACTGAGAGAGAGAAAAAAAAAAAAACATCTGCACATAGCAGGGAAATAAAACAAGTATAAATTACTATAAAGACACAAAACACTATCAATATATGCATTCTGTGACTATACATTTACTGCCAATTATTTTATTCTACATATCCCATACAAAACATGCAGATCTAGAAATCTAGAATTAATCTATAAATATAAAAAAAACACACACACACACACACACCCACCCACCCCTAGTGTTAGAGAAATGTACAGTTCGTAAAATAGAGAAGCAAATGGGACTAATTATCCTTTAATAATTTACGATTTCTGATATTTACATCAAAATTAGCTGGTGAACTGATTCAACACAGTCTAACGTGCTTTTCAATTTAGCCTGACAAAATAGCCAGTGAAAACAGGTAGAAGATATGTGCATTTATCAGCCAGGCAGTTTAATGCATATATGATGTTGGCTCATCAGTGGTCAGAAAAATAGTAAATTATTTGCATGTGCTGTTAATTTTATTCATTACTTTATTATTCACTAATACAAGCTGAGCAGAAAGCACACTTCTGGTAGAGTTTGAGAAACAGTGACAACCAATCATATTTCAGACTTATCTTTTTCCCCCCTCTAACACTCAGAGTAGAAATATAAAATGTGTGCTTTATGGCAATTTTGTCCAGGGCTTGCTTTCTTAAATAAATAAATAAAATCACACCATGTGAGAATCTGGGAACTTTAGAAAGACAACGTGATCATTGCTACGATTGATCTTTCCGTCCAAAGCACCACTGTATGTAACAGCCAACCAACCAACCTCGGCGCGCGCGCACTCGCAGCAGCACGTGCATAATCTCTGATAGAGTGACACGCAAAAGCAGTTCTGCGAAACTGCACGAAAACGCGAATCAACGAATCATAACATATTTTCATTACACGTGATGATTAAAAAAATACATAAAACACGGGCCAACACCGTAAAGCCGAAAACTAACGAAGTGCCTAAACACAGACGTTTATCAATGACGGTGTCACAACTGCTATTGTCCTACAGGAAACAGGTGATGTGCTTGAGTTCCGCGCAGAACTATGAGGGGAAAAACACAGGTTAATAGATTTGAATATTTGCTAGTTTAGTGTACCTGTTATCTAACTTTACGAAGCTAAAAAAAAAGTCAATTATAAATAAAAATGCGACCACCCTTTAACACTTAATTTTTTATAAACATGTTAATTGTATGCTTAAATTATAGCCTAAATTTCGAAACCTTCCTCAACAACAATAAATCATTTAATTATATTGAGTTCACAAGACTGCTGCTAAAAAGTATAGAAAATTGGACCAGCATACCACAAGACTGGACAATTTTACATCCTTCAATCAATGGAAAACACACATACAAACACAATATACTTATATCCTGAAAAGAGTTTATTATTGTGTGTTAATAATTTAGTTTAAACTCTTACCATTTCCATTTACCAGCTTCATCCTCAGCTTTTTTCACTCCTTTCTTGTTCTGTTTTTCCTTTTCCTCATCCTTTTCCCTCTTGGCCTTTTTATTTTTCTTTGGCTCTTGTTCTGTGCTGCGAGAGCTCCTTTTTTTCTTCTGGCCTTGTGCTTTATCCTGTGCAATACTGACAGTGGACTCTTTGTCCCTCATCTTTTCAGCATTTCTCACCTCTAGATCATTCTCAACAGGCAGACATGTTTGTGCACGGTCAGAAATGGGATTAAAGATTTGCTCTTTAACATCTTCCTCTTTCACAGCTGTCAGAGATGTGTGGCTATTATCAATCTGCTTCAAAAAAAAAAAAAAAAGAAAACAGTTTTATTGGATCAGCATCAACAATAATATTGAACTAATACATTTTATTTGATTCTCTAATGCTGTAACCTCATTCTAACACTTTATATTAATATATAGCATCATAAATAAATCATCACATAGGAGATCTTAATCATTTACTGAACTAAAGCATAGGAAAAAAATGTGCAGGGCTCTCTGAAGATGATTGTGATAATATCAGTTATGACAGACATTAAAAGATTATATGAAATATTTTAATCCTACACTTACACATACTGAATGACTATTGACATCAGGAGTACATTTCCTGTTTTTATTTTTCTGAAGCTTTTCAGATCTGAAAAGCAAGAAGGATAATTTTATTCACACACACACACACACACACACACACACACACACACACACACACACACACACACACACACACACACACACACACCCTTCTACTGCAGAATATACACAATCATTTCACAGCATTTATGGTTATAATTAGCAATGTAATGTTCCTAAATCCTTTACAGGACTGCATCCAGTGTGTGATAAATGAATTTACACTATATTGACAAAAGTATGCAGACACCTGACCAATCAGCCCATTATTGATTTAATCCCCCTTTGCTGTTTTAATGACTTTTGGATGCCTTTCCACCGGATTATTGCGCATGGCAATGAGGAAGTGTGTCCATACAGTTACAACAGCATTAGTGAGGTCAGACAGTCAGCATTTCAGTTTATTCAAATAGCGTGCACAGGGATGTTGTCAGGAAATTTTAATGCTGCTAAATGCAATGCCATTCTCCATAATCGTTTGCTACCATGTCAGGGTGTGATGGTCTGGTGCTCACAAACCTTTAGACATAAAATATATCTTCTAGCATAGATATTTTTCTTATTCACTTAGTGTTCTGATGTGTGTATACATATAAACGTACGTCAATCGCATAGATGTCAGGCCCTATTTTCAATTAGACTTCAAGCAATCTACAACTATTTGCTTTTATGAAAGTCTTAAAATGCATGGTTGTGAACTCAAAGTAGAGCTAAATCTGCCCCCCTCCCCCTCAGAATCCTCAATTCACACTCTCAGGCTGTATCCTTCAAATTTTACTGAGTGTTGAGGCAATAGATATATAATGTTTAAAATAGGCAAACGTTTCGTGGGTGTTTCACATCACTGTGTGAACTGCCATGAATGAGAGTTCAAAAGAAAGGTCTTTCAAATCGCACAATTGCACCTCTTTCCTTGGAGTTTAGGATCTTCGTCATCAGTAATCTTGTGTGGATCCTTGGGACTGCTTTTAGTGCTGTTAGACTAGAATAAAAGAATGCATTGCAATTAGCCTGAGGCTTTATAAATCTGAATTAAAAAAATAATAATCATCATACCTTATAGTTCTTAGTTCCCTCAGGTAAAAAAGGTCTAAAAATACAAAACCACAAATCAATGTGCAGCATAACATTTATTCTTGCTAAAGAACTGCCAGCAAAACTGTAGTGTTGTAGTTGAGTTGAAAGACACCATTCCCAAAGAAATAAATAATTTAACACTGGTGTTACATTATTTTATACAAATTCATAACAAATGTTAAATATAATTGGAAGCGGCTGATTATATTTTGTTATAAAAAATACTAACAATACCCAGGATCAATATTATAGTGTCAAATAACCCAGCACCAACCATGATATAATTGTTTATGAAAGGTTTTAGAGCCACTAACATTTCATATCCTTCTTGTTCTGCTTTCCCTTGTGCCCGCATTGCTTCCTCCAAGTTATTGTTTCCATCCACTCTATAAGACAACCATCATCATTCATACTCGCATTCATATTATGCTATAACCTTTCCTGCATAAGCATTATACAACTGCGTGGAATCATTTTAACAAACAACTAATAAATAACTTGCCTCTTTTCCAACTCTTCATACAAATCCTAATAGAAACAAGCATAATTACTTACATAAATCACAGCTCATAGAGAATATTGCAAATGACCAGAAGAATGGTAACAGTGCCATCACATGGTCATTATCACGTACACACAAAAATATTTTTTTTATCATACCACCTTAACCTTTTCGGCTTCAGATACACTGATCTCGGCATCAAACTTGACTTTTTCAGAGCTATGAGAAGCACATAAAGGATTTATAATGAGGTATGACCAACAACCAGGTTTCATTAACATGCATGAAAGATTGCCCTTAAACATACCTTGTGATCTTAGACTCCTGGAGAGGTTTGTGTGAAATCCTTGAGTGAGAGTTCTTAGAAATGATGAGAAATTAACGAAAGAGACTTATTTTACATGTGGGTTACATAAAATAGAGACCTGGTGATTTTACCTTTACAGAAGATCTGGGGTACTTTTCATTCAGTTCAGAATCTTCAAGTTTTTCCTTGGATCCTGATCTCGTCGATTTCGCTTTCTTTCTAATTCTGGCATGAGAAATTTAGCAAAGGAAAAGGTCACACTTATGGTTTTAAATAGCACTGTGACCCAAACACCTCATCTAGTTTTTAGATTTGTGGCCTAATAGCAACTACTATGGTGAATGTGTTCTGCCAGCTAAATGTGGAATTCATTGGATATTGACTATATGACCAAAAGGATGGACACCTGACCATCACCCCAGTGTGTTGTTCTTTACCAAACTGTTAAAACAAAGTTGCAAGCACACAACTGTACAGAATGCCTTTGCATGCTGAATAAAGCTTTATAATTCCCCTTTACTGAAACTAAAAGCCCCAACCCAGTTCCAGATTTACTGTTGGTGCAGTTACAGTTTAAGTATTTATTTATATAACTGCTGGTCTCGTGGGGTTTTGACACAACAGGAACTATGGTTTACCAGAATGGTGCAATTAAACATCCAGTGAGCAGCACTTCTGCAGATAGTAACACCTTGCTGATGAGAATGTGGCAAACTGGTTTTATGCTGGTAAAATGCCATCTCTGTCAACCAAGAACAGAAAGCTGAGGTTGCAGTGGGCACAGGCTCACCAAAACGAGACGGCTAAAGAATCGAAAACATATCGCTGTCGGATTAATCTCTTTCTGCTGATGAACTAGAAGAATAAAACCGTTGAACCTTTGTGTCAAGAGTCCAAAATGGTGAAGCTGGGGTATGGGAAATGTTTCTTTGGCACACTTTGGGCCTGTTATTCAAATAGCATTTATGAATATTGTTGCTGCATCCCTTCTTGGCCAAACTGTACTTCTAAATGTCTACCTCCAGTGTGTACCATGTCACGAACAGGACAATGATTTTTATTCTTTTCGTAACCTCCCCAGTCAGTGGCTCTGAAGCCAATAAAACGCAGATAAAATGTGCACCTAAACAATGTGCAGTAATTATGTGGTGCAATTATAACATCTACCAAAATCCCAAAGGGATGTTTCCAGCATCTAAAGGCTGCGCTTTATGTGGCGAGGACACTTACCAGAGCTTAACTCTGTGTTTTCTGTTATATAACTTTATGTTGTTTAATGTAGCACCAGGGTTCTGGGGGAATGTTGGTTCATTTCACTGTGTACTGCATCAGCTTTATATGGTTGAAATGACAAAAGCTTCTTGACTTGAAAAATTAAAGCTGTACAGGAGCAAATGGAGTCTCTACTCAGCATTAGTGAGCACTCCTGACAAAGTGCTCAGAAAGTGAGTGTTTGCTTAGCTAGTTATGATTTTTGAGTGTAAAGGGTTATGGTTACTAAAATCTAAATCTCAGACATGGCAACACTTACCTGCAAGTCTGCTACTTCTAGACAAATAAATGAAAACCAAATGTTTTCCTCTACCTGTGGTCGTTTGTCTCAGCTGATCTTTTCTTGCTGTGTGAATGGCCTTCTCCGGCTCTCTTACTTTTCTCCTCCGCCTTCATTCTTCATCACTGACTTTGAGCAGTAGGTGATAATGTTGAAAAGAGAGAGAGAGAGAGAGAGAGAGAGAGAGAGAGAGAGAGAGAGAGAGAATCCATCAGAAGGACTAGACCCTTCACACACACACAATGTGATGTTCACATTGACCCCCTGCTAATACTATGTTTGTCAATTTTTTCATTATTATAAATGTAAACAAGATTTCCAGGATGTCTAGGACATTAACAATATTGCATTTCTTTTTATAATGAGCAGCAAAAATTGGTGTAAAATAAAACCCTAACAATTTAAACTATGAAACTTTGACAAATCAACACCTACATATATAATGTATTATTTCCCTCTGAGATGTTAATTTTCAAAAATCTTCCCCTAACACAAGTGTGAAAAGAGCAAAACGGCGTTGTTCCTTCAAGTAAATGAAACGCACGTTTCAAAACAGAAGTGATGGCGTTCACTTACCTTATTCACACCTGAAGGTTTGCAAGTTCTCGCTAGTGCTAATTGCGCATGCGCATTAGCAGCGGCGCCTCCCACTCTATAGAGCAATGCACATTTGACGCCTGGTGTTCACACGTCTCAAACCTGCTAACTTATTCATTGTCACATAACAAGGCCAAAGAATATTTCGGGAAATACGTAAAACAAAATAAAACAAAAAATACAATCAGGCTGTTCTGGTAAACGCAAACCAGGGGGGAGTGGTAGCTCCATGGTTGAGGTTCTGGGTTACTGGTCAGAAGGTTGCCAAATATTGCCAAACTTCCACTCTTAGGCCTTTAACCTTACAGGGTCACTGTATCATGGCCGACCATGTGCTTTTTTTTTTCATAGTGGCAAGCAATAAAGAGGACCAATCTAGTCAAATATATTTCCATTATTGACAAGTTTGGCTCTGATCTTTAATTTCTCGTTTGGCACACATCATTCATCTTCAGCAAACATTTAATTGGTAAAGGTCACGATGCATCTGGTGTCTATCCTGGAAACATTGGGTGTGATGTGAAGATGCATATCAGTCCATCATAGGACACCACGTGCACACATGCATTGTCCTGCCTGGTTTTACCCTCAGTGTTATCATTAGGTTGTGAGGATTGCTTTAATGAGTTCCACAGGTTTGTTTCAAATGATTTAAAAGCTATAGATTTTTATGTGGCACACACAAAATATAAGACCGAAATAAAGATAAAATACAGAGATGCAACTGATGCACAAAAAAAGTCTGCACTTCTGGAAATGTTTTTATTACAGCAAAAATATCAATAATGTAAATCTTTTCATCTTGTAAGATAAAGTTGATGGATAGACTGACCTTTAAAGACAATTTTCATCATTCTGATTTCCTTAGCAAATCTGGCACCTTTGCATGTGAACTGTGTCAACAAGTGTAAGCCAGTGCAATTCACTGCCCAGCGCACTGCCACAAATACTCAAATACATTTGGTATGAAGTTTACAGTGAGAAAAGAGAAAAAAACAACTCTTGCACCATTTACATCTGGAAGAAAATTAAAAACATCCGACAGTGTTAATCAACTTATCTGTCTAAAATTAATAAACTATCAAGATCTGATATTCTAATAGTTCAAAAAAATGAACTTAAAACAAGACCAAAACAATAAGACTGCATCTGTTTTTTTACCATATCGAAATGGGTAAGAAAAGATTGTTCTACAGTGCGTTAGTGTGAGTGTGTTGAGCGTACACACACACACACACGTTACGTTATGAGCATGCTATGGATTCCAGTTGCTGCTCGGCCTCCGCTGCCATCGCGGCCGCTTGCAGCTGTTCAGTCTCGCTCTGCAAGCTGTTTGCAGACAGCTGCTTCCTCTCACTGTGCATGTTGTTCTCGTGTCTCTTCAAATCTGACGCTTTGGCAAAAGCCTTGGTGCAAGAGCTACACCTGAAAGGCTTTTCGCCTCGGTGCCGCCGTTCGTGGTCCTTCAGGTGGGACTTGTGTTTAAAAGCTTTCTCGCACATGTGGCAGTTGAAGGGCCGCTCGTTGCTGTGCACCCGCTCGTGTTTCTTCAAATCGGGTGCGCGGATGAAAGACTTGCCACAGTCTTCACATCTGTAGGGTTTGTAACCAGTGTGGATTTTTAAATGCTCTTTCAAGTGGGCCTGCGTAGTAAAGGCTTTGGTACATATCTCGCATATGAACGGTCTCTCGGCAGAATGAAGCTTTTCATGTTTCCTCAGCCGGTTCTCGTCCACAAATGTTTTCCCGCAAACCTGGCAGGGGAACTGGTCCCTGTGGCCGTACAGCAGGTATTCAAGCTTCATGTCTGCAGTAGCTGTGCTCCATCCAGGAGCTTGCTCATCTTTAACGTCCCCCATGCTGTCAGCAAACGCAAGGGTCTGGGTGTGAGCACCGAGTTCTTTGGGCTCAGCGTCCATTGCTTCCACATCCTGATCGTAACAGGCAACCTTGCTTACCTCCTCCTGCGTTAGCTCTTTCAAAAGTGAAGTGGCTTCCTCCACTCGCAGGGCACTGTTGGGTGATTTGTCTAGATCGTGATTGCCTTGAGGCCCTCGACAATATCGTCAGAAGGCGTGTCTTCCTGGTCCCCAATGACCTGGACACCATTGTCTTGATTCAACTGAGACTCGTCCGGTTGAAGCCCGATTTTCACAAGGGCTTCGTAGGGATATTTGGCGTTTTTATGGTCGTTTTTCTCCTCGGAGGACATGTCGCGTTTCTGCGAGCAGAGCTTGTCCAAAAAACGTATTCCAAGTATTTGCCCCGATGACATCATTAAGTTGACATCTTTCTTCTTAACCGAAATCTTCGCCGTGTACATATAGTTCAGCACCTCTTCGAAGATGTCAGAGCGGATGAAGTCGATCTCGATCACAGACGAGCTGTCCACCTCGTGCTTCTTAAACAGCTTCTTGAAGTAGTTGCTGCAGGCCGCTAACACACACCGATGTGCCCTGAATTTAACGTCTTCGACCACCACAGCGATGTCACAGTGCTCGCCTTCTAATCTCTGCTCGTTCAAAATCTTCAGGAAAATCGTTTTGTGTTCATCATCCACATATTTCAAAGTTTCTGACATGCTGGAACAGGGTTCTGGAGAGAGACAGATAGAGAAAGTGAGATAGCGAAATAAATTTAAATGTTTAGTGTCCTTGCTTTTAGGAAATAATGATGACATAAACAATGACTTGAGCACTTTCTTTTACAGTTTAGAAGTTAGAGTTGGATCTTTAAATGTTTTTTCTTTTTATTATTGGTTGTAACCAGAACAGGACCTTTTACAGTAAATAAGCAGATGAATATATATATCTTTATATCCTACATGTTTGGAGCTTCTTTTTCTTAAATGATCCATCACTGTGAGCTGTGTTTTGGGAATGAGAAGAGTGAATGAGTTTACAATCACAGGTAACATCAGAGCTAGGGAGCCAAATAATATTGTTAGCTAACAGGATGTTAACATCCCGTAGTCGAAAAAGGAAAGGTGTGTGAAATGTCTGAATATTACATGATATCACGAATGAGTTTCATACTTTACAGACATGCCCATGCACTATTTAAGGTATGTTTGGGCTAATAATCCTGTCTCTTTCTATAGTTTTCCTGCCGCATTAGCCACCCGGGTTAGCAACCATCTTGTTATGCTATCCCCTAAAGACTACTAAGAACGGGTAGCATTTAGCCAACTGGCTAGCTAGCTTGCAGGCTAACAGTGCAGCTAACTACCATTAGCAAAGCATTGTTATATCAGAACCCACGCAACAATTTCTCAACTAAAATAACCGCGACTAAAACCGGCAATCCGTAGAATAAAATCTTGTTCGAAGAGTGTCTGGCCACACTCGACTCCGTGTGTGTGAGTGAGTGTGTGAGTGTGTGTATATATATGTGTATGTGTGCGCGCGCGAATATGTGTGTGTGCACGAGTCTTTCCCCCCTCAGCAGCGCGCTAGTAATATGGACGCCCGTTCACGACGGACACAAGCACGAGCAGCCATGAACACTCCTGACATGACGAAGCCGAGAGCGCGCAGGCATCCCCGCTCAAAGCCCGCGCGGTTCGCCCCCGAAAAAAAAGCCGCTCCGGTTAGCGCAAAAAGCGCATTCCTCACCCTCCCGCGGCGCTCCGATCCCCTGGAGAAGTCCGCGTTGAGTGTCACGCAACCGCCAGTGAATAATGCACTTTGTGTTTTGTTGGCCTGAGGACGAGCGCACACACACACGCGCACGCGCGCACACACGCGGGAGAACGCGCTTGCGCCAGCACGGAACTGCAGACGGGAGCGAGGGCGTGCGCAGCCTGCGCCGCCAGGCAGCGCGCTTACGCAAACAGCGCACAGGCGCCCCGGGTCCTAACGTACGCCTTCGCAAAGATTGTTGCTGAATCGGAGGATCTCAGGGAGCGGAGCGCGGGTACAGAGCTGCTGGCGCCAAAAGGGCCACTGTCACGCGCGGGAAACTGGAGAGAGCGCGCGCGCGCGGTTTGCGCGCCCGCCGTTACACCGGCGGAGCTTCAGTGGAACTGGACTTCCATACCGTTCATCTTATTATGGTCAAATAAAGTTAGATAAAACTTTTATCATGTGAAGAAATTCAACAGCAAAAACAAAACATGAGGTGATGTCCTTCGTATTCTTGCATCTGGTGCGATATTCCGTTAAATCCCTGGAGGTCTATTATAGCAATAAAAGTTGTATTCAAACGGAATAATCAAATGAAATTTCTTCTTTATATCTTCTGACAAATCTGTTGTTATTACCTAGTGATTAGATAATAAAATAAGTTGAGTCAAAAGGCAGTGATAAAAGAAAAGCTGCTTTTTTATTATTTGCAATATAGACACTGATGAAGGGTCTAAACCCTGCCCACTTGATGTAATGACGTCACATTTCCTGAATTTTTTTTTACAAGTCCAAAAGTATTTGGACACTACACCCCTAACTGGGTTTTTTCCCAAACTGTTACCACAATGTTACAAGCACACAGATGTCCTGTTATACAGTTTTACTATATAGCAAGATATATAAGATATATAATTTAGTTAAACTGGAACTAAATGGCCCAGATTTGCTGACTCTCACCAGACTTTACCTGACTTTTGCAACATGACCTCTGACAACACCATTGCGATAGACACCATGATGAAACTTGTACCAAGGTCATGAGTCTTCATTGACTACAACCCCAAATTTAACACCATAATTCCTGGTCACTTATCTGCACAACATATTTAACACGTCGAATGACTTTTTCAGGAAGACATCCAGAAGTCCAGGAGTCACAAGTATATACATTAACAGAAAAGATGTGGAGAGAGTGTACAGCTGAATTTCCGTGAGGGCGCTGAGGACCAATTTTTTTAGGGGGATCAATATGTCCAAGATTCTTATCAAATCTATACCTGAGAGAATCTTGTGAACATGCCATTTCTAATTTAGTCCTCCCGTTGCTGTTATAATAAGCTCCACTCTTTTGGCCAGGCTTTTCAATAGATTTTGGAGCATGGCTGTGAGAATTTGTTCATTCAGCCACAAGAGCATTAATGAGGTCAAGCCCTGAGTATAGATGAGCAGACATGGCAAACAGAGGACGTTCCAGTTCATTCTAGTAAGGTTGAGGTCAGAGATCTGTGCAGGTCACTGATGTTCTTCTACAACATCCTTGGCAAACCATGACCTCATGGATGCACGTCCAGGTACAGATTATTTAAACATCAGTACCTTGCGTTTTGCTTACTTTGTAGCAGAACTACAATGTGCGATAAACTACAGTATGTGAAAAAAAATCACAAATTCGCATCTGTAAGTATCTGTGCATTTACTATATGCAATAGCAGTGTAGACTATTTGAGGAGAGCCTTTTTGGTCTTTTGTTGTCTGTTATGTGTAAGACACACGATATAGACAAACATTTGTGGACAGATTAGATTCGGATGTGGTTTTTGAACATCTCCTTTCACAGTTTGTCTGTATTTGCAGTTATTATAATCTTCACTCTAATGGGAACTTTTGCACTGTGGTTATGGAGATTTGTGCTCATTTAGACACATACATAAATTCAGTTATTATGTGTGTATGGGGATTTTGTTGTTGTAAACAATGGCAATAAAACCTTTAATTTTCAAGTATGCTGCCATAGAATTCTTTAAGTTTCCAATGCAAAAAAAAAAAGTTCAACTGGAAAAAAGTACCAATAAAAAAACCCTATTGATTGTAGTCTCTCTTGACAAGTCAACATGGAACAAATGTTAATTTATTGTTTAATATCGATTTACATTTACAACACCCCAGGTTTTAATATATCAGGATTACAGTTTAAAACATACACCGGCAGTTTATTGGGTACGCATATTTTATATCTACACTTTTTATTCAATAACGCCTACCATGTGAGTGCGGTTTATAGTCATGCAGTTACTCACTGTGGCCTATTTACTGCTGTGCACAATTTTCAGTCATCCCCTACTCCAGCTGTGGATGGAAAGAGACCATTGTGAACCCCCTGCTGCTAAGGCATTATTTTTGTGGCGAAGGAATCATTTTCATCACAGCAGTCACACTGGAGCTATATTGCATCCGTTGGTACAAGTCGCTCATGTTATGTGTGTGGTTCATGGTTTGCAGTGTTGCTGCACTAAACATAATGATACATATGGTACTGTGATATCGTTTTTTGCAGGTGTGAAGAAATGCTGTAAAGTAAGAATGCTTTCAAAAATATGTATCTTCATTGGGCTTTTTTTTTTTATCAATTTACAAAATACAAAGTGAGAGAACAGATGAACATCTAAATCAATTTAATGTTTAGTGTGAAAACCCTTTGGCGTTCATTTCTTACACTTTGTACACTTGCGTAATGTCAGTGATTTTGTAGGTTCAGAAACAGGTGTGTGATTAACCAGTCATACTAAGGAGGTGCTAATGATCATCAATTTCATATGTAAAATATTAAATAGCTGTGTAGGAGGATAAAACAGGGTGAGGAACAGCCAAACACAAAGATGTTGTGAAAGACAGTTTCATGTCACAGGTCA
This sequence comes from Silurus meridionalis, assembly GCF_014805685.1. Classification (NCBI taxonomy): domain Eukaryota; kingdom Metazoa; phylum Chordata; class Actinopteri; order Siluriformes; family Siluridae; genus Silurus; species Silurus meridionalis. The sequence goes on from NC_060887.1 coordinate 28,522,112, forward strand.
TGTCACACCATGGCAAGAGTGAGCACAGCAACAAGGTAGTTATACTGCATCGCCAACTATAGGCAAAGGTTTTTCATCAGACTGAGTTTCAGGATGTTCATACAATTTTGAAAAAGCACAAACAAACGGGCAATGTTGAGATCCAAAGAGTCAGTAATCGGTCAAGGAAACTATTTGTAGCATATCAGACACATCATGATACTTCCCTTAGCAGGAAGATGAACAGGAGTGCCATCATCAAAGAACTGGCAAGTCATAGGTACACCCATCTATTGTCCAAAAAAGAACTGGTCTTCATGAAAGAATTGCAGCTGAAAAGCCATGACATGGAAACAAGGTTAAGTGACTCAACTATGCACAAAAAAGGGGACTGGGATGCAGAAAAATGGCAGCAGGCACTCTGGACTGATGACAGATGTCTGCAGGCAACAGTGAAGCATGGTGGACGTTCTTTGCAAGTTTTGGGCTGCATTTCTGCTAATGAAATTTAAGATTTGTTCCGGATTAATGTTGTCCTTAATGCTGAGAAATATAGGCAGATACTTATCCATCATGCAATACTTTTAGGGAGGCATCTGATGGGCCCCCAATTTATTCTGCAGAATGACAACAACCCCAGACATACAGCCAATGTCATTAAGAGTTTGCTTTAGCAAAGGAAAAAAAAACAAAACAAAACAAGGAGTCCTGTATGTATTAGTTTTGCACTTCACAAAGCCCTGATAATTTCTCAACAGCATCAAGTCTGTCTGGGATTACATGAGGAGCTAGAAGGATTCGAGGCAGACTTCATCCACACCTTCTTCAACATGTTCAAAACAACCTACCTGCCGAGTTCTTTTAGAAAGCTGCTTGCAAGTGTACCTAGAAGAATTTATGCTGTTTTTCAGGCAAAGGCTGTGATCACACCAAATATTGATTTGATTTGGATTTTTCTTTTTACTTTCCTTTTTTTTAATTGATTAAACTATTAACACTTCTATTGTTAATGCATTCTTACTTTACAGCATCACACCAGACTAAAACTTTTCCACAGTATTGTTTATAAGAGCAATTCATTGTATAAATGCCTGAATACATTTCAACCTTATGAGAGCAAGCATAACAATACACGTATCAAGTGACAGTGACGGTGACAGTTGCAACTGGATTTTTATTACACAAATCAAAGTGTATATACAGATAGCAGTCAGGCAATGTGCAATTAGAGTAACCTGGGCAAAAGAAAGATATAAACCAAAGAACCAGAGCAACCAAAAACACTATGGCACGATATTAAGGCTTGGTATTGCAGAAACAAGACACAAAGCATACAACTCACACTGGAGTGTTAACATGAATTCATGTTCAGCAGAGAATGTGTAAATTAATCCTGGTGTTTGCAAATACTAGGATGGTGAACTTGATACAGTTTGAGATGTGTTGGATACTTGTGGTCTTCATCTGCAATGATTGTAGTTCTCACTGTGTGAAGCAACACTGATTCCAGCATTGAGGTGAAAGTAATGTCAATGTATTTTGTATAAGAAGGTATCTGCAATATATAGTCATTCCTGACAGCTTTGTATATTCAAAACGTTTTGAGAAGAGAATGAAAACCAAGAAATCTCTCAAATACATTTTAAAATATTGTTTTTATTGAGCTTATGAGGTAAACACATTCAACATGGAGGGAGAATATGGCAGCATGATGGATTGAAAACACACAAGCTACCATCAACAACAACAACAACAGCAATAATGATAATAATAACGATAATAATCATAATATTAAAAGGGGGGGGGGACAGGAAACGGATAAAAAACTATTTGTGATGGCTCTGATTTTATGTCCAGTTTGCACAATTTAAGGCTCATTTATGCCACCTAGGTCATTATTTTGAGGAAAAAAAAAATGTGAATGTGGTGCAGAAGACGCCTTGCAAAGACATTATTTTTAGCAAGGTCCTGGAGTCAGTGACAAATATGGTCACAGTGCATGAATTCATTGAATACGTCAGATATTTCGGTGAGTACAATTAAGGCAAAAAATGAAAATAATAATTAAATTTCAAAAAACATACAAATGGACATATATCTTGTAAAAACTTTTTTTCTTTACTAATAAGCACACAAAGCAAGAGAACGTCATTCAAATTCTCAGCCACACAGACATTCAGCAGGAACAAGTCAGAGGCAGGGTGGAGGTGGTTGGAACAGGACATGGTGACTGGACTCAATGACACACCTATTGCATGGTTAAATACTGGGTGCTCATACAGATGCAGTCTATTATTATTATTTATTATTATTATTTTCTTGTATTGAGAAGTATTCTAATAAATAAAATGTAGGTCATAATATTAGTACTATTTCAAAATCCTTGTCACATATTTACTTTTCCCCATCACAGGGAGTTTGTTGGGGAGATGGAAATTTACACTGCGGTCATTGAGCATTTCCTCCGTGGTATATAGTGTTTGTTCTCTTTACAGAAATGGTGTTCTTCCCTTTGTCATGCAGTATCATTGACTGGTGCTGGACCAGGCAAGCCAGAAGATCTGTAAGCATGTGTTGCAGTGAAGAGTGAGCATGTGTTTGTTAGAAGATGAATCCAGAAGTGCTCAGATGAAGTTATATCCGTCAGTGTATCTGTAATGCTGTTTTTTGTATAGGCAGCATCTTCAAAAAGTCCTTTATTCCACATAGTGTAGGTGAGACTGCGCCGGGAAATATGAAGACACGCTAATCCTGCAAAAACATGGGGAAAATTAAGCATACTATATCTTCAAGTGGCAATAAGTAAAATTAGGGCAGAATGAAGAAGGACATGAGCAATGTCAATTATGAATGCACCACTTGACCAATTAATCAACACCAATGCATGACATACAACAGCATGTTTCTGTAACTATTCACACATACAACAATGCCATAAATATTAAAAATGCCATGCGAATTTATTGCATTTATTAGACTTTAAAACATGCATGCACAATATTTGACAATAAGTAATAGAACAAGCTAGTCCTATTGATAGCATCATTAATAGCGAGTTGCATATGATAATAATAAAGATAAAATAAAAACAGTTATTTAAAATAATCTGTCATTAAATTGGTTGATATACCTGAAAACACATCATTAATTAGGTAAGTAAAAAGTAAATAAATTAAAACAAATAAATAAATCCATCATCGTTACTTAAATGTTTTTAATCGATCAATTGATTTATTGATGGATTTAACAAATAGTAATAAATGTTTGTTGAAAGTAAGTATTACTCGTACATATTTGCATTTAATGAAAGATATATATATATATATATATATATATATTTTTTTCTTTCTTCATTTGTCACTCCATCCTTTAATATGCACATAGACAAATACCAGGAATCACCTGCAGTAGCGTGTACTACTACTCATGTCCACCAGAGGGCACTCTACCTGTTCGAATAAAACGCAATGGCTCTGAAATGTACTTAGCAGCAGCACTAAAGCAACAATTTCCTTTTCCCTTCATTGCTTATTGTCAAAGCAACATAAAGCAGACAATAATCACAAATCATAAATATATGTTGTTTCAAAATGTCCAGCATGAGAGACACGCAAGATTTGTCTTCAAAGCATCTGTGAATGGGATTTAGATGCAGACAAAATTGACAAGGGTTAAATAGCAGCTTGTAAAGCTTTGGCGCATTAGCAAAGCGGCACGTTAGTTCGCAGTCGGCCAGGTCAAACAGAGTCGTGATGGGCTCTTCCCTTACCTGCATCACTGCTCGCCATCTTCTGGTGTGATTTCAGTCTCTTTGTGAACCACTACTTTGGTCACTGACATGTCAGGGTGCTGCTCTTTGGCTTCTTTAATGGCCTGAGCCAGGGCCTGGCCCCAGTGGCACCCCATAACAGCAACACAGAGGTGTAGGAATGCAAGTAATGTAAGTAATAAAAATTATGTCTTTAACATATGATAAAGTGGAAATAGTTGAGAAAAAAAAAGTATAGCTGGACAGAGTGAACAATAATTTCTTAACATGAATGAATTTCACCAAATAATAGGGATAATAATAATAATAATTGAATAATAATTATTCAAAAGGAGATACTTATTAGAATCTTGTAAAGTGTTAAAACTGTAAACTCATAATACCAGCAGTCCAGCTAAAGCAGCTGTTCAGTGTGAATGAATGGTGTGTTTCTCACCTCATCATGGTCGATGTCTGCATCCCCTGAGATGACAATACGTTTCTCAATCCTGGTTTCTGAAACACCTCCTTTCACAGTCTGACAGCAATAAAAAAATAAAAAATAAATAAATAAATCACACTTAAAAACAAGATAATTTACAACAATCCAAACACAACTAAATAAATACATCTAAATACATAGTACATAAAAATAATGAGTGTCACACCCTTCAATATCCAAAAAGGCAGCACTTAAATATTCATTTGTGTGCTGTTAAATTATTGACAGTTAATTTTTTTTTTTTGGGTCAGACTTCACTCATTCGCGCACTTCATTACATTTATACCCCATTTTTTTACCGCCCTAATAAGACAATTCACACAACAGCTTCAAACGAGGCAGATTCAAGACTTGTGCTTCCCCTGAGACATGCAGACAAGCCATCTGAGTATTTTTAAACAGCTGCTTATGTTGCCTCACAGTGCACAAGAACACACTTGGAGGAAAGCAATATCTGACTTCCTCTGCACACATGAAGCACAGACAACCACAGTTGGCCAACATCAGTGTGTTTCCAAGGAGATAAAAGGTATACTATCCCTACCGTTCAGAGAACACAATCAATTTGGCTTCCTTGTTTTAATGGCAATAGTTTGGCAGTGTGTTATCTGAATTGTTCCTGTAATCATAAAGACTCTTCAATATATTGTGAGGAGTCTGGACAACACATTTAATACTGTAGAATAATAGAAGAGTAGCAACGTAAAAACCAGTATCAGATGTGACCTTCTTTTGGCTCTCCTTGTGTCTCTTTCTCTTTTTCTTCATGTGATCTTACTGCCTTTGTGACAAGATTTATTGGTAAAAGTGCTACAGAATGGACATTTTAACATTTAACAGCTGACTTGAGCAGGAGTCATCTGTGTCATTGGCACCATAATGAATCAAGAAGACAAGTATTCTGGGAAGGTTTTATCTCTACATGTCCATATCTGGTGATACAAGCAATGTTTTGCTTCTTTTAATGTATTCAACTTATTGAATGTATATTTTATTCCCAAATGGTACACCAGGTATAAGAAATAATTTCGTATGAACATTAGAAAGTTTAAGTAAGAGAGAAAATGAGGCAGAATGAGCAGATTGTACCTTGGTGATATGTGTGGTGGTGGTTGTACTGGTGGTTTCAGAGGTGATTGTCTGTGCACTCATCAGAATCCCCGGCTCTGTCTCACCTTCTGTTTCACCCTGTTTGCAAGAGAAAAAGCAAAGGGATATTAGCATCCACGCATTCACATTCCAGATTAAAACACAAGACACAAGACAAAGTGTTTGCATTAATGTTGCATTCATACGTCAACACAGTCACACATTCAAATCAGGTAAGACACATTCTGATTTGTGCATTAATCCCAGTTTGGGTTTTGTAGTTTTCTGGATTTGTTGTTTTTCAGTAAACAATGCAGTCTCTTTTTTTTTTTAATGAAATATTGTAAAATGATATGCATACAGACACTGCGATGTGTGTTTCTTATTCCTGCAGAGTAGCATTGTACCTGGAGGGCCTCGTATGTTATAGTCTTCATTTCCGTGTGGACCACTGGCATTTCCTGTGTCACAAGTCTCTCTGTCTCACCTGGCAATGTACTGCTAAAGGTTACGACCTCTGTCTGGAGCAGTGACGAAACCTTTAAAGAAAATAGCAGATAATAGTGTCTGAACATTGTGGTATCTCAAACGCATACAACGCTCTCATAGGAAATCTCTTATGTCTATTTTAGTCTTGGCATTGATAAGACATAATAATTATGATAAACCTTTCCAGTTAAAGGCATCAATGTCAATATGGTAGGACACAGACACATATACATCACACTTATCCACTAGAAAAACACTTGTGTAAACATGACACATTGCTGAAATGGAAAAAAGTAGCATACACTGTTCTACCAGAACACTGAAACTGCTGACAGGTGAAGTGAATGACAATTATCCTTTTACACCAGCACCTGTCAAGAAGTGGGATATATTAGGCAGCAAATGAACAACTAGTTCTCAAAGTCACCTCCTTCAGCAGTAATAATGAAACCGACTGTAAAAAATGTGCAGAAATGCCTTGAAGAACATGACAAAATGTTCAAGGTGTTGACTTGGCCTACAAATTCGCAAGGTCTGATTAAAGATCAGTGGAGTGGGGTGAGCTGGACAAACACGTCTATTCCATGGAGGCCCTACCTCACAGCTTACAGGACTTAAAGGATCTTCTGCTAACATCTCGGTACCAGATACCACAGCACAACTTGTGGAGTCCATGCCAGTGAGACATATACTATATTAGGTGGGTGGTTTAAATGCGGTTGGTTTCAATTTAATTAGAATAATGTTAGTCTGCATTTTCATTGTTGCACTTAATGACAGTAAAACTGTTCAACATAGTGCTGCGCCAGCATTTTTTAAGTGTGAATATAAATACAACAGAAATGTAATACTAAATTAAATTATAAAGTTCACCACAGATACATATATAAGTCCAAATAAAACAAATAATTAGATATTATTAGCATTTTCCATGACGCTTCAAAAAAAGCTGACTGAGTATGCTGTTGTAGAATATAATGCAACTTGGTGAAAGAAGCAATCACACAACTAATTTCTTAATTCCTTTTTTTTTTTTTTTTTTTACTAACTCAATGTACTCTTATATATCAGAAGATAAACATTCGAAGGCAATGAGAAAGATTCTAACAACAAGTACTAGTTGTGAAAGTGTATGCAGATGTGTGCTCATACACACAGAGCTACTGTGACACATTTCAAAACCTGACAAGCTCAAATTGCAGCCTATTTCTAAAACTCCCAGTATTGTTCTGCATAACAATTTGTGCATTAAAAAACCCTTGTTCAGAGACCTCAGTGTAGCTCACTGATGGACACACATGAACTACTGGATAAAATGACAGTGCATAGACAGTATTGGGTTTCAGGGGAGGAATTAAAGCAGAAGTGTAGGTACTAATTGGTGGATTATGGGGCCAAAAGAAGGGGACACCACTAAAAATGGAGTTCTACCTCCTCACTGTGACCCTCAGCATCTCCCCTCTGCTCCTTCAGGATGGTGGGGGAGTAAAGTGCCATACTGCGTGACTGGTCTTCTAAGGCTGGTTCATCACCGTCGGAAGACAGAGAAAAACTCTCATCATCAGACTCGCTGTCACTGGGCGACAGGGGCCGAGTGGTCGCAGCAATGAGGGAATTGCCCATAGAGAACATGAACCTGTCAAATTCAGCAGTTGCCACGCTGCCAGAATCACTGCTGGCTTCATCAGGTTCTGTGTCACTGTCTGATGTGGATTGGACTGAGACATGCACAGAGCTACTAGGCTCATCATTGCTAATTTTAGAGACACTGGGCTCCAACCCTTGATCTGGAGAAATAAGTGCCTCTACCTGTGACTTTTCCAAAGCAGTATTCTGCTTTAGATCAACTGCCTGTTCCTCTTCTCTTGGCTGGTCTTTTTCTGAAAGCTTCTGTATATCTTCCGACTGTAGAACAGTCTTCTCAGGACTGGTAGATGTCTACAATAAAACATAAAACAATAAGAATCAGAGCTCTCAGTTTAAAAAAAAAAAAAAGCACATGGTACTGTAACAAATAATTGCACTTTATTGACTTTAAAAAGAATGCAAAATTTTCTTAGAATTTTAAGACTCCAGAAAATACATAAACACAATGATGCAAAAATGTGGCCAAAAAGGCACATTCTGTTATGTTAATGTTTTTGAAGAAATACTCAAAATTAAGAAGTCAAAAAGCAGTTATTGAGACCATCAATGATTTTTCTTTATGAATTCTTAAATCGAAATATTTGAGTGAATTATAAAAAAAAAACAAAACCTGTATTTATGCATTATGCAGTAAGTACACAAAGACTTATATGAGTAACTGAAATATACATTTTAAATGTGTACTAACCGAACAACCTGTTGTTAAACTGTAAACTGTATGTTAATTGCACATATGTAACAAATAATTAAAATAATATTAATAATATATAATAAGTTTGAACGGACACTAGTAATGTCCCTTTGCAATTTCAGTAGGTGCAAAAATTACACATGGTGTGACTTTGAATAAGAAATCCCCCGCTCGTACTCCAAACAATAAATCTGTCAATAGGTAATGGAAAGACAAAAATGGCTTAAAGACAAAAACGCAACAAGGACAAGGGGACACAGTGGCCTATAAAAGCATGTAGTAGGCTAGGCTGCAATAGCTCTGTGATTATAAAAACAAAAAAAAGGGCATATAAAATCATAGCTATGTGCATATAACATTAAATATATCTATAATGTAAAAAGCCATAGCAACTATATCCTATTGTTTGCTATGTTTTTTATACCAAGCTGTAAACATTACAATGTTGTTTCTAGTGTAGTCCACCTTAAGGATGGCCCGTGTTTGCTCAGTAGTTGTTGAAGAGGAAGACCAGGTACGAGTGCTGATCTGTTCATGAGCAGACTTTAACAGAGCAGTGAGCTCCGGAGACATCTCATCGAATGTAGGCTTAGGCTGAGCACAGACCCCCAAAAGCCAGACATACACACACACACACGTAAGAGGTTAAATTCACACACACACACACGCGCGCACACGCACGCACACGCACGCACGCACGCACACACACAAACAAACACAGAGGTAAAGACATACACAGAGACACACACATATAATTTGTCAAAATATTAACTGGAAACATGGGGAAACAATGACTGCAATGCTGTCCAGTGTGAGTCATTTTAGCAAAATTTAGCATATTGATTTTGGGTTATTCATAAGAGATGCAACTAATTCAGTATTTTCCACAGATTCCACTGGTTCAAATGACCATTTGCTTCAAATTACATAAATCTTGAACACTAAAAAGTTTGACTATAAATCCGTCATTATAGGACTTTCATTGTAATTCTTTTTAAGTGTGCATTAAGTGAAAACTGACATTTCAGAGTTAAGGCATAATACCATTTAACCCCACAGAGATCACTCTAATTGAGATGCTGTTGCTTTCTCTTTAATTCCAGATGAATTTCAATTCACAACAACCATAAAAAGAGTAGAGTTACATCAGTTTCTACCGGGATTCAGTAGCCTCTTATGAATAAAGCCCTCATCATTCCACATCAAGCAGCATAAACATCAGAGGGAACATAAAAGGAAAAGAAATCTCTTCAATCTGTGACTGAAGCCAAAGACATTCCATGTGTGACTGGCAGCAGGAAGCCTGGTACAAAAAAAAGGAGAAAGTGAAATAAAACAAAAATAAGCTGCTCATTTGTGTGCAAAAACGAAGCAGGTCAAAGCTAGACTCAAAAAGCAGCAGGCTCAGGTTTTAAAAGCAGGAGCGACATCAAATTCCTCTGCCGGGAATTTGAGTCGGAAAATTAAAAGAAACACAAAGGAAAAGACAAAGGAACGCAATATACTTTGAGAACATTCATAATAATGTACTGAGACTGCAAAGCGCTGGCTTTTAAGTTAATTTGTTCATTTGAATTCTTTTGGAAAGCCAGGCCTGGGTAGCTGGCAGGTGCCGTGAGGGAAGCACAGTGCTGGAATTATCAGTGTTAGTGTTATACTACCACTCTGGCTGTTGGAGAGGTTTTGGTTATATAAGAGCCTTTGCTGGGGCTCACAACCAGTTCCACTGACTTCGATGGAGATTTGAGTGGAGATCTAATCGGGGACCTGCGAGGGGATCTGGGCGTAAGAGTGATTGCTTCCATCATTGGGGAATCTGTAAGCAGCTTCAGCTCAGCCTTTTTTGCCTCTTCATTGTCCTCACTGGAGAAGACAGCCACCACCATTTTCACAATGCTTGCAGGCTCAGATGGAGAAGGGGTCTTTGCTTCCTTAACTGTGATCACCGGTGCTGTTATTGCTTCCGTGCCTGACAGGGTTGCAGGCTCGTGCGTCTCAGGGGAGACTGGTATGATCTTCACAGCTGTGGTGCTAGTTTGATCCAAGAGCTTTAGCTTTTCTACTGTGAGAGTTGGGGATGGAAAGTCATCTTCTTTGGTGGTGGTCATGATCTTCCCTGTTGCAGTGTCATAGGACTTGCCAAGTGCAAATGCCTTTTTACGTACTTCCTCTTGTATGGCTGATGCATTTTTGAGAGCTACGTCTCCCAAAGCTTCGTCAGCAGTAACAGTGTTAGTACTGCCCACTATATTGTGTCCGACTATGTTTTTCTCGGGTACCTTAGGTGGAACCTTGTTTATAATTACCCAACCATCAGACTCCTACATATAAGATACAGAAAGGCATGTTAGGTACCACTGTGGGAGGTGTGGAAGACACACTTAAAGCCAATATATATATCAGTACCTACCTACACGTTCTAATAGATCTTTAAACATCTCTTTAAACGTATTTAATAAAATCGACCTGAACTCAAATCAGATAATTCTGTCTGCTTACAAAAAAAGACACAGTAAATAAATTACTTTAATGCACAATCTGAGCTATTTAGTTGGTCAGATGAAATTTCAAAGGCATCCAGCACCAAAACATTGTAATGCACCTACCACATCATCTTTCCCGTCCTCCAAGCTGTCCTGTTGGTTACCTCTAGCAGCCTCCCCCTTCTCATCCATTGTTTCTGAATCCTCTTTGGTCTGTATAAAGTGTAGAACGATAGCGATATCAGACATTTCTTTAAGGCGGCACATTGGGGAACATGACTCAGAGAGATCTATAGTGCACGAGCAGTCTGACATTTATATTCCACTGTTATTTTAAATGACATATTGCATAACTTTGCCCTGACCTGACTTTTGTCTGACACAGCAACAGCTCAGTCCTTGTTCATATGGTGACAGGAATTAATTATAAGTATATATTTCATGAGTCAGAACAAAGATAACTGCATAAAAGCATAACAGAATGTGTAATGTATACAAAAATAAAACATGATATAACAGGCTTGATGCATCTAAATAACAAACACTATTAAAACCAGGCGGTAAAAATAAGGAATAAAAAACAAGCTTGAAACTTGTAAAGATATAAAATAATGCCTGATGTCATACAAATAATTTAGAGAGAGATTTTCACCATATTCTCTGAATCACTCATATAACGTTTATGGAAGATTGTAACCTTGTAGCAGCTGTCATGTACATAGCTGCATGTCTCTCACTCATACTGAGAATCTAATTTGGCTTCAATCCAGGGATTCATGCATGCTGTGACAACTGTCAAGCCTGATTAATATAACACATGATTTTTCCGCGCGAATCATTTAGATAAAATATTTACATGTATATGTTATTAAAATAATCATCATAAATAATAAAAAAAAATGCCTGCAGGTATGCAACTGCTATAGAACAAAGATAACTTTTCTTGCACTCCCTGTGCAGTTGAAAATGATTCCTCCTTCCCTGAAATGGGTATGTGAAGCTGCTCGAGACTATTGTTACCTCCAACCACACTTTCTTTATGTGGACCATTAGATGACGCTTTATTTACAACCATGCCGCAAAAAATCAATGCGACAATCTTGAGGAAAATCAGTAAATCATTCTCCGCTTTTATCTAAAGCATTCATTCAGATCCAATTCAAAGAGATTTTAAACAAGCCCCAATCATTTTCCCAACATCTGTCAGCTGTGGCGGTCACAGCACTAATGTCTCAAGGTTAAGAGTGTTGGAAATAATTCAGCCTTTACTAGGTACATTCAGTAACCTGCACATCATCATGAAAATGTCTCTGAAGAAAGCAATTTGTCTGCAAGACACAGCATCAAAATGGCCGATCATAAAAAAATACTAAATCTTTTTGAATGCTGGCTGAGTGACTGGGTCAATACTGTGCTTACATCCTCAGGCTCCAGCGGTTCAATCATAGGAGCCTCGTCTAGCCGTGGGGATCGCAGTGGGGATGAGGAGAGACGCTTCTCCCACTCTGTTAATCCCGATTTATTAGTGCCTCCTTCAAGGAAAGTCCTCTTCAATTCACTAATATTGGTCTGGTGTTTCACCATTTCATCTGGTGTTTGATCCAGCTCCTGATAAAAACAGGAAGATTATGTTAATAAATAAAAATGTCACTGCCAACCTTAAGTCTGTTGTCATCACTTTTCCTGCAGTCAGAACTAGCTCCATCTTATACAATTAAATATTGAATGTACTTGGCCATCCATATTTAATGTATTTTTGTTTTTACATTGACCACTAACAGAGGTTAGTTTATACTGTACACTATTTCACATTATCTATGTCACCGTGGTTCAGTTTTAAACTGACATGAAAAAGAATGTACTACAGGGAAGAAGACTATAATGGGGAATAAGGAGATGACGGTGAAGAAGTCATGAATAAGAACATTCAACTTGGTAAAGACCTACATTATTATATAAAAGTGAAAATCAACTAATGCACTAAAGAGCACATTATATTAAGTAAAAATGTATTAATAGGTTTCTACAATGAAGCAAGTTAAAATTATTTAAACTACCATGACAACTGAAAGTTTTTGAATATCCTGTATTATCTTTTGTTATAATTTAAAATATGGGTTCAAGCAGTAGCATATAAAATAAGAACATAATGTACTAAAAATTGTGTGAAACTTTAGTTTAATAAAAATAAAAAAATCTAGATGAAAAAGCCTGTTCTGGATAGTTTGCTACTAACACCATCTAATACGGGGTAATGAAACCACACGAAGTCACCTAATTTACAAATATAGTGTGGGAATAAAACTCCAAAAATGTATTCTTTCATTTATTTTATAAATTAGTATTGGAAACATTAGAGATTTTGTGTACTAATATGCTGAAATGTTTCTTTGCACATTTACACTATCCACATTAAAATTCATAGGGTACTCACTTTAGGCTTTTTCCGTTACTGACCATACAAGGGCAAAAAAAGAACAAATTTCACTGTCCATCTACTTCTGCTAAACAAACTAGCATTGTATCTCAAACTGTAATGTACTGTGATGTACTGTAATTGTAGACCATTAGTGAGTAATAACACAAATAAGCTTTCCTATTGCAGTTTAAAAACCTATCACGCAGCTTTTTTAACTACTGGAAAAAGTCTGTTTGTCAGTCTTTACTAGTCTTATATTTTCAAGACTAGAAAACGATTATTAGTGAAAGAGTTGTCACTTTGAGGTATAGCCCATTACAACAATCATGATGGCGATGGAATGTTTTAGGATTGATAGAGCTCAACTGTGTGTTTATAATGTGTGCTAACTAAACATTTTACAGTTTAAACTGAAAACCTGATAGACACGATTTTGTTGGCTCTACTGTGCTCACTAGTAAATGTCACATCTAAATCTTTTAAATGTACATAATGTATACAGTGTGTCACTGACACCACGTGTTATTGCTCATGCAGCAGACTGTAGAAATAGTGCAAAAAACATTTAAAGTCACTTATGCTGCACATATTGTACATATGTTTCTGACATAATAAAATGTTAAAATGTTACAACAGTCCTATATTATAGATCTGGAATGTTATTCAATTCAATTCAATTTTTATTTCTATAGCGCTTTCAACAATAGACATTGTCTCAAAGCAGCTTTACAGAGATAACGTGGTAGGGAAGAATCAATAAGATTGTTCTTTATAAGTGTAAGTTTGTCCCTATTTTGTTTGGTATTTTCCTCAAGGCTTGGGGAAACATTTAGTTAATAATATTCGTTTTGGGTAATATGATAAAAGAGTTTGGGAACACTATTAATCTAATATCGTCTGTTATTTATAGAAGCTTCTTTAGCAAAACAAACACAGCTGCCTTTAATAAAGCACTTATTTATAAATCTGACAGTGAACAATAAAGAAATTTTAAAGTACAAAGCATTCGATTGAATAATTGATAGAATCCTATTCCTCATCTAATTGCCAGCATCTGACAAATAGCAAAAATAACAAAAACAAAAAAACCCCAACAAATCTAAGTCCAAATACTTTGACTTACAGTGTATGTAATAACTGTAAGTAATACAAACAAATCAAACAAACAAATCATCTCACAGTGGCTGATATGTTGTCACTATATAATACATATAACAACAATATTTTTCAGTTGTTAGAAAAGAAAGCAAGCCAAAATTCCAATTTTATTATTAATGTTGAAGCACAACCACAACACGACATTAAAACAGCAAGACACATTTAACAATGTGCAGTACTATGCACTTAGTTGTAGACGGAAGATGTTAAGAAAATGTCACAGCTATTACGTGATTTTTAACTGTTCTGTTAGACAAATTCCACATATGCCGAAAGCTTAGTTACTTCACCATTCACGAGATACTTGCACACACTCTTTTCTTATTAGTGTTTTGTTATCACTCCATGCACTACATCTCCCATTCCTTACCAACCTCCAGCATCAGTTTACTATGTCTGATAAACACATTTTCTCCTTTAATTCTCCTTATAAAACTGGGCTGCAAAGGGAAAGAGACATCGATTTATCAACCAGGAGCTTCCTACAGTCACAAATGATGAGCTTTGTGAAGCAGCTTCTTTTTGATCAACATTCTGGAAATATGATGTTTCTTGAAGTGTAGCTGCTGCTTATACTTGCTGTGGTATTTTCATTACAAGTGGTACTTTAGACTAATTTTAGACTTCTTTAGTTTGATATTTTAGACTGATCAGGAAACTTTTTTTTTTTTTTAGTTTCTCAAACTGATAATGGTGCTACAGCTATAACGATCCTGATACCTGATATTTGGAATGAAACTCATAACATTCAGAGAGTCTTCTCACCTGGTTCCTTATTTCAGATTCATCTTCCTGATCCGACTGGCAAAGAGAGGCACAGGATTAAGCATTGTTATATCATTAACAAAATCAACAGAGTAATAGTGCATCAAATATGTCAGCGAAAACAAAAATGGGGATGATGAATGAATGAATTTTTGATCTAACAGGAAATAAATAATAATGGCGGACAAAATTTACAAACAAATGGTTTTCTGAATATTAATATCTGCTTCCCCACCAATTGTAAACCTATGACTGCAAAAGGGTCAAATACCAATAATTTAGTGCTACACAGCACTTTAATCGAATAAAAATACGTAAATTGTAATTACTAAAATGTATCTCAATTGTGAAATTTATATTGAGATGCAGTTACAGTATATACAGAGATAAGCTTTAAGATTTTTTATTGTAATGCTGTAAAACATAGAGCTTAACTCGGGTCTATAGATCTTAAAATCTAGCAGTAGCGGGCGGTCAGGGCCAGCAAAGCCTTCTCTATCAGAAGCACTGACCTACATTTACAACACAAATTCTGAAATTTGTTCCATGAAATTGTATTAATTTATTCCCAACTGTTTATTCTCTTCATTTCGTAGCGTTTCTCTTGGCTGCACTGCTTCCAGTATGTGTATGTGGATGTTAGATTTTTTTGTCCAATCAGATTTCAGCCTCCATGTGCTGCCATGTCAATCTGCCCGGCGCCTTCAAAGTCAGTACTGCTGGCCTTTTTATCTTAGTCTCTATAATAAATAAATCTGTTTCTTTAACCAATCAAATTCGCCTCACAGGGCAGCTACCTGGCCCAGAATAGAGTCAGCGTTTTTCTGTTCTCTGATTGGTTGGTCAGAGGGAAAATGTTACAGCCAAGTTTGACTGGCAAAACACGTCTGTAGCGCTCGGCACACAAATACATCTGAATTAGACTTTTTTATGCCTATGGAGGAACAGAAATTTATTTGGTCTCTGACATACTTAAAAATCAATTTTCAAGAAAAGCTAGACATCATGAGGAGAGGTAGGCCAACCCAGAAGCTTGTTTGTCTCAGCCCGGGAAAGGGTTTGTTCACCACTTCCAGACCAGCAAATCTGAGTGGTACCACTGGATTACAGCCTCTGAGGAGCGGTGCAAATTATGAGTATACATCTCTGGTGAGTAGACTGTATTTTATTTACATTTTTATGTTTTTGTCATGTTATTAGACAAATATTGATTCTGAACTGCTCCAGATGATGTAGGTGCACAGTTGCGGTTGTAGTGTAGAGGTTTTGAACTTGCTTTAGTAAAATGGTTTTTATCCTTCATATGTGAAATGCCTCTCTCTTTTTATTAGGTTTTTGTATAGTATTGATGGTTTCTATAAATGCGACATGATAGTGTGGGTATTAAGAGGTGGTTTAAGTCGGGGAAAGTCCCCACTGAAGGCCTAGGTACCAAATGCATGGCCCGCCACTGAAATCTAGTGATCTTTAGACAAATGAGAAATCTGTAGATACCACTATAGCAAACTGTTAAAACAATGACTACAGAAAAAAAATACGCTGTTATGTTCAAATACACCATACGGACAAATGTCTGTAGACACCTAAAACATAAGATTTGCATTTGCTTTTTGAACCTCCCATTCCACATTTAGTCCTCATTTGCTGTTTTATAGAACCTGCACTCCTCTGGAAAGATGTTCCACTAGAATTTAAAGTGTTTTGTGGACATTTGTGTTCATTCAGCCACAAGGGTAATAGTAAAGTCAGGTACTGATGTAGGGTGAGGAGGCCTGGGGTGCAGTCAGAGTTCCAATTTATCTCAGATGTGTTCAATAGGGTTGAGGTTAGAAATCTATATCAGGCCACTCAAGATCTTTCACTCTAACCATATCCTCGCGGAGCTGGCTTTGTGCGAAGAGGCATTGTAATGCTAGTATAGACTTTTTTCTCCTTGTTCAAGTGAAGGAAACTGTAATTCTACCACATCCAAAGCTGTTCTATAAAACTGTGTGCCTCCAACTTTGTGGTAATAGTATTGGGGAAAAAACATATGGCTGAAAGATTCAGGTGTCCAAATACCTTTGCCCATATAGTATATATTGTCCAAACACAATATTTTGTAATGTAAAAAATATATACTTGATAAAAACAAACAAAGAAATTAATAATAAATGTGCTGATGTGTGTGGAAAAAGGTCATGAGCTATATTACAAACCTCAGTAGCCGTCAATTCACCATCAATAGCAGTGTCTGTAAAATCAGTCTGTAATGTGCAAACAAGCACACATCCATTTGAAAGCATGCAAAGAAAAAAAATCAATCTATTATGTCTTGTATATTTTGCATAAATTGCACTGTATGCGACATGTTGCCAAAGGGAAATAAACACTTTGAGATGTGCTGTTAGTTAAAAATGTGAAACATTTATGTCACGTTTTATTACACAATCGTTTTATTACTTTTCTATCAGTAAAGAAAATAGTGGTGGTGATATTTGGTTTGAGGTATATACTGTGGCAAATTTCTATCGAATGATGATATATTGCAGGTCATTAACCCAACTGCAAAGTCTTGCATAAGGAGGACTCATACTCAAGGAGGAAACATCCTGTTTCTGAATCTTTTAGCAGTGTTTAGTATGGCTGAGTAATAAATCATATGACACTTGTGAAGCAACATTTTCATTGAGGAAACAAAAGCCTCTTCCTTTTAGTAGCTTACAAGTTCTCCAGGTTTCCTAGGTATTATTTTAACAGCTTCACTCCCTATAGTGAGGTTGCAAACAGAAATCACTTTACTGAATGGCTTATGTGCACCCAAATTTTTTTTACTATTCAAGTGAATGTAAATGTGTGCTATTATCCTCTGGCCTAGTAGTGGACAGTTATGTACATTCTGATCACAACTTAAATGAAGTGACTTCTTTTCCAATTACAAAATCAGTCAAATAATCCTGCAATCAACATCATACATTTTAATAACAGGCCATAAAATAGAAAAATATCAATACAAAATTTGACTGCAATGTTAATCACTGGCAGCAGAGATCTGAAATAGTTTTATATTTCGTCTAGGATTCGTTTGGATTTGTTCAGACTTAGGATTCCTTTGTACCCGTACTGAGTATTATGAATATTAGCTTCTAGTACTGAATGAAGAATTAAGATATTATATTAAAACCTATTTTGATGTTTAATTACTCATGAGCTGCAAATATTATGTGATTAAATACAATGCATAAATATTACTACTTCCGTTTGTAAGGGGTTTGTTGTAGCAGGTTTCTAAGAAAAAAATATTAATAAAAGACATCCTACCCGTGTGTCTTGTCGAGCAGGACTTGGTGGACTTGGCAGGGACAGTTCTGTAGCCTTGGTTGTCTCGTCCTCCTCCTCAACAACAATGTTTTCTAGAAGCACCGCTTCTTCCTCCTCTGATTTCTTCTCCTCTGCCTTCTTCTCTGGTGTAATTGTGGTGATGAGGTCACTCATGGCGATGCCCTTTGCAGCTCCGTACAATGCTGTGCCCATCTCTACAACACACACACACACACACACACACACACACCCCATGTCATTTATTGCATAATAATTAAAATATGCAGTATGCAGAATGTTTAAAGCATGGGGGTTGATGTCATGACATTGCAATCAAAAGTAGCAAAGCCATCTTGCATTCATTTTTAAACCTACATTAACTATGAGAACAGCATAAAGCAAAGGCGAAATCAACATACAAAAAACACAAAGATGCAGCTTTCATTTCCAGATAGTGGCCTTGATCTACTACAAGACTCAAAAGCAATATTTAAGCAACACTATTATGATTCTTTTTTATAGATGGTAAACAGTTAAAGTTACAGTCAAAGCCCAGCAACCCTTTCATTCCATTAACCATACAACATTTTATACCAGTTTACAAATCGTTAGTTTATTCGTTAGGTTTAGTTAGGTGTTTTACTGCTTTTCACCTCTTCTACAGTTATAAAATAAATTGTCATTGTCATACAATAATTCATAGCTTTATACATAGATTTAGTTAAATGTGGGCATTTTGCAAAATATTTTTTTTAAATATATAAATTAAATATTGATTAATTCAAAAGACTTTAAATTATACTACCATTGAGGTAGGTTAACATTTTTACATGACCAGTTTACTGAAATGCCATCATTCTTAAAACGATGCTCAATATAACTTTTCTCCTGTATTGATTTAAAAGCACATCATTTTTTTTTTCTTTCTTTTGGCTTCTCCCATTAGGGGTCGCCACAGCGGATCATCCGCATGTTTGATTTGGCACATATTTTATCCCTCCCCATGTATCCGGGCTTGGGACCGGCACTTAGAGTGCACTGGCTTGTGCCTCCCTAATGGCTGAAAAGCACATCAATTATGTCTCTCTTTTCTTTTATACTAAATAATGTTTATAGACTTATTTTAAACAATCCTTCATGTAATTCAGTTGGTTTTACTATATTCTGTAGATAAGGATGGCAGTACATAAGTGGCATAAATTCCAAAAATGCTTACAATTTGTTTTTTAAGCCTGTATGAGGTGAAGATTAGTGCTAAAAGTAATAAATGTCGAGGAAAACAGGCTAGTGGTAAAAAATCAGGCTAACTAATACAATATATTGAAGCCAGTGGTCATTTCAGTTTCTCCATAGTTACTCTTGCATGACAAAATACTATTGAACAAGTGATGGTAACTACCTAACTACCCTAGCTAGTGGCAAATCTTGTATCCATGTCACAAACCTTACATTATCACATTTATAGTACAGTAACTTTTCACTAGTAACACTTTATTTTTCTGCAAGAATGAATAGTTTGTGAAAATTAATTTGCTGTGAAAATATTGCTGAGATATTATTGCAAACTGTAAGAAGACAGACTAGCAGAAAGGCATTGGACATATTTAAATGACTGGACCAAACCTGACCACCATTACAGATACTGCATGAGAGCTTCACATTTTAACAGGATAATACAAAGGACAAGTTATCGCTCAGTAATATGACAAAAGAACAGTCTACTTTTTTCATAATAAAAATATCAGATGGGCAAGTCAACATATAAATGCATAATGACTGACAGTCCGATCCCCTTTCCCCTTTATCACTTCAGCAACGTTTCAATCAGTGGTCTCATCTTCACGTTTCTCGTTTGGAAGATTCAGTGACGTGCTGCGCTCGCTTTCTGTTACAGTAAACAGAGAAAGTCCACTAATGTGAAATAAAAACTGTAAAATACAACACTTAGCTAACATTACACATTAACAGTATACAGTAGCGGACAGTATAATTAATATTAAAAATAACACATACAGTATTGTTCAAAATAATAGCAGTACAATGTGACTAACCAGAATAATCCAGGTTTTTTGTATATTTTTTATTGCAACGTGGCAAACAAGTTACCAGTAGGTGCAGTAGATTCTCAGAAAACAAACAAGACCCAGCATTCATGATATGCACGCTCGTAAGGCTGTGCAATTGGGCAATTAGTTGAAAGGGGTGTGTTAAAAAAAATAGCAGTGTGGCATTCAATCACTGAGGTCATCACTTTTGTGAAAAAACAGGTGTGAATCAGGTGGCCCCTATTTAAGGATGAAGCCAGCACTTGTTGAACATGCATTTGAAAGCCTGAGGAAAATGGGTCGTTCAAGACATTGTTCAGAAGAACAGCGTACTGTGATTAAAAAGTTGATTGGAGAGGGGAAAACCTATAAAGAGGTGCAAAAAATTATATTCTGTTCAGCTAAAATGATCTCCAATGCCTTAAAATGGAGAGCAAAACCAGAGAGACGTGGAAGAAAACGGAAGACAACCATCAAAATGGATCAAGAATAACCAGAATGGCAAAGGCTCAGCCAATGATCAGCTCCAGGATGATCAAAGACAGTCTGGAGTTACCTGTAAGTACTGTGACAGTTAGAAGACGTCTGTGTGAAGCTAATCTATTTTCAAGAATCCCCCGCAAAGTCCCTCTGTTAAAAAAAAGGCATGTGCAGAAGAGGTTACAATTTGCCAAAGAACACATCAACTGGCCTAAAGAGAAATAGAGGAACATTTTGTGGACTGATGAGAGTAAAATTTTTCTTTTTGGGTCCAAGGGCCACAGACAGTTTGTGAGACGACCCCCAAACTCTGAATTCAAGCCACAGTACACAGTGAAGACAGTGAAGCATGGTGGTGCAAGCATCATGATATGGGCATGCTTCTCCTACTATGGTGTTGGGCCTATTTATCGCATACCAGGGATCATGGATCAGTTTGCATATGTCAAAATACTTGAAGAGGTCATGTTGCCTTATGCTGAAGAGGACATGCCCTTGAAATGGTTGTTTCAACAAGACAATGACCCCAAACACACTAGTAAACGAGCAAAGTCTTGGTTCCAAACCAACAAAATTAATGTTATGGAGTGGCCAGCCCAATCCCGTACCTTATTCAATCGAGAACTTGTGGGGTGATATAAAAAATGCTGTTTCTGAAGCAAAACCAAAAAATGTAAATGAATTGTGGAATGTTGTTAAAAAAATCATGGAGTGGAATAACAGCTGAGAGGTGCCACAAGTTGGTTGACTCCATGCCACACAGATGTGAAGCCGTTTTAAAAAACTGTGGTCATACAACTAAATATTAGTTTAGTGATTCACAGGATTGCTAAATCCTAGAAACAAAAATGTTTGTACAAAATAGTTTTGAGTTTGTACAGTCAACGGCATACACTGCTATTTTTTTTAACACACCCCTTTCAACTAATTGCCCAATTGCACAGCCTTAAGAGCGTGCATATCATGAATGCTGGGACTTGTTTGTTTTCTGAAAATCTACTGCACCAACTGGTAACTTGTTTGCCACGTAGCAATAAAAAATATACTAAAAATCTGGATTATTCTGGTTAGTCACATTGTACTGCTATTATTTTGAACAATACTGTATATTCAATATACAGCAAAAAAAAAAAACTAAAGTAAACAATAAAAAATTGGTTTAGCCAACAATTTGGATTGCAAATGACCAAAACGGTAGTGTACACACACCACTACATTCTTGTCTACAGTTCTGTTAATAAACTCCATGTGTATGATCTCGATATGTATGTTTTTTTTTAAGTAAAGGTAGATATATGTTTTCATTTGTACTTTTCGAATTATTTTAGATTTATTCTTAATTTCTTTATGACCCAACAGCTTAATGTCTTCGATTTACCCTCGGGAATTTCCTGCGATTTTAGTCAACCAGAAACTTTGAAAAGTACTTTGAAATGACCAGTCAGTGATATGAGCCATGCTTACAAATATTCCCAGAAGACAAAAGAGTAAAAAGCTAAGCAAGGAGATTCTGTAGCTTGCAGTGAGCTTGTACATGCTGAGCTAAGAGCTTAAACAGTCAAAAGCATGCAGAGCTGGCCTGAGAATTGCAGCAGACAGACAAGTCCATTGCATCTATAATCTTCCAAATTAGCAAGCTTTTAAGGTCTAGGCTAGGGTTGTACTGTAGATGCACATATCTACCTGCTGGATTAGTGCCATTCATAGTGATAAGTGGTTTAGGTCCTGGGACTATAGTCGATGTAATTTGGGGGATGCTCCGCTGAGCTGAGGAAAAAGTCAACAGCAAAAGAAGACCTGCTGACTGGACAAATGAAAAGATGCCACATGTGTCTAAAAACTAAGATGCAGCTTTCCTATATAATATTCGACATTTATTTGTATATCTGAAATTCAGGGGGAAAACACATAAAGCATATCAACTGCTATCTGTATAACAGCTGCATGTGCTGAAATCTTGCATATGCCTGATGCTTTTAATGTGTTTTTTTTAATGTTTAAATTGTGCTTCCTGTAGAAGACTTGTACTAAAGAAATTTCATAATCATCATTCCTCCAGAAACCACATTTTTCAACTGTTGCTCAAACTATGTTCATATTCGCTTAATAGAGCTCGACTGTCTTCTTTTTCCTAAAAAGCAGTCCACAAGGTGTACAAGTTAAACAAATAGCAGCATGTGTTCGTTTTGTGATGACAGACTATGGACAATTCGCTTCAGAGGACACAAGACTGCTAAATCAAGTTAATTCGGTGTTTATCTGAAAAGCTGTATGATGCAGCAATAAGCAGTTAGCATATGCATTGCACTGGAAGCCCTAAAAGTGACAGGTACTGTATCTCACATATATCTACAGTTTGTATCATTTTGTAAAAGCATTTTGCATGAAAAGTTGTAATCAACCTGCAACTCCCAGCTATTACTTATAGGTGCTAATGCAAATTGTGTTCTTTATGCCTCTTTAAAAGTTGGCCATTTTACACATTTATGATCAAGACCAGCACAGAAGTTGATTTGTTCGTTGTAATTTCTTAATTCAGTATATACACATGTTCAATATGTGTTATGTACAAATCAGAGTGTCATTGTGATCCAAGAATTTTAACAGAGAGATTCAAAACCCAAGTGATAAAATGTGTTTTTTGTCTGATATGTCTAATATATTGTGTGTGATATGCAGTTACTGACACAAAAGGAAGTTTAACCATAGTCCTCTTTTACAGTATAGAAGAGCTAATTATAAAGGACACATAATAGAAACTACATTAGAAACAACATTCCTTAATCTATAATTTCATTTCAGGCTCATTTCAGTGAATTACATCAATGAAATGTTTCCTCACTTAATCCAAAAGAATAATAACATTAGTAGTCAAAACCCCAGTGTTAAAACTGAGATTCAAATTTAAGTCTGCTGGCTTCCGTAAGCTCTTGGGGAGCAATATGATTTTAATTTATTCCATTAATTAGAAACAAGGGTGGGGACAATAAAAATGCAAGTGTGCATTTGGCAGCAGACATTTTAAGACTTCCCTGTGGTGGGTCTTTCTGTCTTACTCTCAACAATGTGTTTTAGGAAAAGAAAGGAACAAAACAATGTTGGAGTTTAACAGAGAAGCCGCCCCAGCACAGCAACAAGCACTTCTCAGAAGAGACACCAAAAAGCAACTTGGAAGACATTGATGAAGGTCTGGTGCCAGCTGATAAAAACAGTGGGTAGAGAAAGAGTAAAGGCCATGCTGGATGAAAAAGGCAATGTGAACACAAAGGATAACAATGACACAAACTCCACTGAGGCTGACTGACATGCTGCCATTAGCAGAGGCACAAAAACATGTTGGCATCATTGTGGGGAAACAGTTTGGATTGCTAAGGTGTGTGAGCTCTTGGCCAAGTAAGATTAAGAAATACAACACTGTAAAACTGATTATGGTAATGGAGTGTGTAAAAGTCAAACAATTTCTACTGATACAGTATAAGATACTACAGTCACAAATGTATTATAATTACTTTATGCTAGACAATGTCTTATAGTAATTCACTACAGTAGCTGGAACTGGTAGTGGGCTTTGCTTAAGCCTGTTTTATCAGAGGAAATAATGTTTCAACAATGTCACTGAATAGCACATCAGCTCTGCAGTCATTAAACTTGACCTTACTCTTTAAATTAGAGACACTTTTAACTGAACATTAATCAGTTTTGCATTTTGAGCTTGTAAAATATTTTAATTAGTAAAGATAAATTTACATAATGCAATCCATTTAGGCTCAGGTTTTTAATGCCTTAATAAGTAGCAGCAATTTTGTTCAGTTATGTTAATCACTTCCTTATAACTGTATAGATTTAATTTGCATAACTTAAACATTTTATATGCAAACACATTGAATATAGCACTTCACCATAGACTACAGATATACTAAACAAAAGACTGAACCAACCTCCATCTAGACTGCGGGACATGATGTAGCGTTTGCTGGTGGAACGCTCGAAGAAGGGAGCTGGACGAACTATTTGTGAACTGGCCCGTCTCGTTTGGACTTGGGTTCGGCCACTGTAGCGGAACTTGGAACCAAGAGTCAGGAACTTCTTAGGTGGAGTTTCAGGAGATACCAACCTAGTAAATAATGTTCATATGCTTTGGTTACCTAATGCTAATAGGTCAGTGCAACAACAGTCACATAACCAAACAGATATCAAAATTGTATTATTCACCAAAGTCAACAAGCCTTTACAAACTGCACATAAAATCCTTAAATTCTACCGTATACACACACACAATATGGACAAACGTATTGAGACATTCCAACATTTCCCAAAACTGGAGGTACACAAATGTATAGGGTGTCCTTGGATGCAGTAGCAGTCAATTTTCCTTTCACTTAAGCTAGGGGACACAAATCTGTTCCAGCATGACAATGCTCTAAATCACAACATAAAGTCCATAAAGATATGGTTGGAGTAAAAGATCTTGTGTAGCCTGCTATAGAGCTTCAGCCCTAACCCTATAGAACACATTTGGGGTGAACTAGAAACTGACTGCATCCCAGGACTCCTAATGCATGATAGTGGTAATAGCTAATAATATTATCTAATAATAATATCTAATAATAATGCCCTTTTGGCTGAATGAGCACAAATCCCCACAAGCACACTTCAAAATCTAGTGGAACATTTTCCCAGAAGTGTAGAGGTTATTGAATGAAAGCCAAACATCTATTAAATGTTACTTGAGGCTTTGTTTTGTTAAGGAAATGATAGTTCACTTTTCTGTGGCCCACTTTTCCACATCATTAAGTGTGTGCGATTTTACCCCGAGATACAGTTTACTGCTCAGAACTGTAGGTTGCTTTCCTTTAGAGCTTGAATTCTAGAATGTGTTGATGAATTTCTATCATTATGGCTTGTAGTGTTTGATTAATTAACAGTGATAGAATGAGTCTTCAGTTCAAACTCTTGGCAACAGACTGAAAGTTATTCTGGTAAAAAAAAAGTCTAAGGCCAGAAGACTTTTTGAGGTTTATGGTTACTCTGTAACATAAAAATTTATTTTTGAAAACAAGTGATACTAACCAAACAAGATAAATGCTCCAGAATAAAATTAACTATAGACTAATAAATTCGAGAAATTTCCCCAATGTGGGACAAATAAAGGTATATCTTATCTTATAATTAAAAAATTACTGCAGTATATTAAGTTCAAACAATTTCTGTAATAAAACCAATAATCATATTTAATAAGGTACTATCACACATCACACACCCCCTTACTGATTATTTTTCTATAGTTGTATGTTCTTTGTATGTCCCCATTTCTTTACATAACCATATTTCTAAACCATGAAAATGTAAGAACTGACCAAAAGTTATTACTAATCATTGCAGACTATTAAAAAAAAATCCTCCTACTCTTACAATTCTCACCTGAAAAATGTGTGGTGCTCCACACAAACCTTCCACAGTCTCTTGGCTGCTCTATGGTTGGGGAGTTTGAAGCCGATCGTGCTTTCAAACTGCTCAAACTAGACAATAGCAATGTACAAAAAAACACATTTCGTTCATTTGTCAGCATTTTGCATTATAAGTCCTTGCAGTATGTAAGTTCTGAATTCACCTCTCCAGGTCGGATTTTGATGTAGAAGTTATTCCTTTTGTAGGAGATCTTGAGGACTTTGGGCCAAGCAAACCTGTTTATGCGCAGCCGGTCACGGTAGATAAGGAGGCCAGATGAACACACTCCTAGCATTATCTCCACCCCCTCTGAGTCCTAAAGAATAATCAGATACATATCTGGGACATTGCATAAACAAAGAAACAACAATCACAGGACAAACAGCTTAAGTTTTCTAAATGGCTCCAAAGTAATATGTCAAATTTTATAAAAACAAAATAATAATAATCTTTCAGTAGAGATCTGCTGGGAGCCAAAATGCTCTGCTGGTGTATCAAGCCTATCAGAAAAGTTTAATATTATCTTTTTATCAATGGCTGATCGAAATGTAAAATGATTTGTAAACAGTGTGACACTGTAATAACGCAATGTTGAGTGTACAGATGTGAAGAAAAATTGAATGTGGAACCAATGTTAAGCAGTCCATGAGGTAAGACCCCTGAGAGAGAAGAAAATGCACTAGACATTCAGCAGGCAATGTGAAGACTAATCTGGTTCTTTTTTGGGCTGTGTAAATGTCATTGGTCAGCCCCACATGTCTTTGTGCTCCAATTGTGTGCAGTACTAGCACAGCATACAATTCTCTGACAGGTCCGCTTCAAATGATCGCTCACAAAACGAATGCAATTTTGTTTCTCGTCTGTGCGATGGGTTATCACAATGAGGGTTACTGAGATTTTTTGGGCATTCAGAATATGACACAAAAATAAGCCTTTTAAAGATGGGTATGCATTTCACAGCTGACAGATGCTGTACAAAACACTATTGGCATCTACTTAATTCAACATCTAGGATAAACGATCACAACTGGCTTTGCACCTATTAATTATTAGAGATATTAAAACTATTAAGCCTACACACACACAAAAACCATTACAACAATCTTTCAAGAAGTTTTCAGGATAGGATAATGGATGTCATAAATACAAGTGGGTGTTTAACACCTTCTGACTAATGACTGTGACTAATGCTACTTGTTGATGTGATGTTTAATTGATAGTGATGGAACGCTTTAAAAAATGTTTACAAAGTAATGAATAGTTTACAGAAATGATAGCTTGATTACCCTGGGACTGAACAATGCTTTCTATGGTAACATGTGAAACATGTAGAACTATGAGAAGATCTTTCTCTGGGGAATGTAACCTCTGCAAACAGGCATACTGAGAATAGGCAGTGGGCCACAATAGTGTATGTATTGTGGCTAAATCAGCTGCAGCTCAGACAATGGGACTCTTCACTTCATGGTCATGCACGAAGACTAAGGTCAGACGGAAGAAGCATACAAACATACAAGGACACACAGATGCACAAATGCCTTACCTCTCCTTTAGCTGGAGACAAGCACTCAAAGAAGCTTCCTACCAACTAGGCCATTCAGTAAAAAAAAGGGAAAAAGAAGAGGGCTGATCTAACCAAAGTGAGGGACATTTTCCATGCTCATCATTGCTTGGTCTCTTGTAATATAAGATGAGACCGCTCAATGACCATTTATGGGATGATATATATCTTACACATCATCAACTGAAGATGAAAAATCACTGGGGTTAGCAGTGTTATGAAAGTTTTTTTATTTTTGTTTTTTCCAACAGTCGCCAATTGTTTTAAAATTAACCTGTAATGAAACAATCATTAATGCTTCCATGCTCTATAATTTGCAAAAGAAAATGATGTATTCATAAGCAAATGTAATTAAATTTTTTTATAAAAGTATTATGCAATATGAAAAATAGTCTAATATTCTTCATCAACTGACAGATTATATTTAATGCCACTTACTATTAAATTAGTTTGACAGAATGTTTACCTCATAATTGTTTATTCAGCCCTAAGGGGAGCCTCATTATACCAAATTGCACAACAAAACTTTTTTTTCCAATAAGAATTACATTTGGTTTAATTTAGTTTAAATGCTGCATATACTGAAGTAGATAAAACAATAATATTCTTGAATGTGTCAAAGTTTTATTTACTTTGCAAAAGATTCTACATAGGTAAATCTATCAATTTCATTATAAACCAACAGCACAGAGCAAATTAATTTGTTATATGTTATATATGCCAAATTGTGCCTTTGTTATTCGAGGGGTGAATAGTCCTTACACTGTTACACTGCACTTTGGACATAAAATGCTACAAAAAACACACAGAGATACATAAAAAATAACACATAACATAAATTATGTCACGTATAAGTGGATTGGCATTTTAGAAACATATATGATCAACGTGTGATGGGAAAACATACATTCTAGAGTCATTCTTGGCATTAATAAATTATGTATGTAGGAGACATGAACTATAGACATTTACACACATACATTGCATCAGTATGTGCGTGCACCTTGGAAAACCTTTTCATACATATAGTTTAGAAAAACTACAGGCTAAAATATAACATTCTTCGATTTGCATGTAAACTTTAATAATTCAATTTAATCTGTGAGGAGATAGCTGTGACCCAGGACCATCACAGACTTTTCAACATTTGTATCTCATTACAAACTATTAATTAGCCTTATATCCATTTCAAAACAGCAAGTAGCTAGCCAACAATTTGATCAAAGATTGACATTCAATGTGTGAGCAAAGCAGATTCATTATTTTTTCTTTACCACCATATTTGTTTAACTGACTTTACCCAATACAAACTGGCAGATTTAATTTAGAAAAACAACAAAAATGTATGTATGTATACATACATATATTAGAGGTGTAACAGTACATGTATTTGTTGCAAAATATTTCGGTACAGGGCTTTCAATTCGGTACACAGGTGACCGCAATTTTGTTTAGTCTTGACTTCGCACTTTGAGCATTTTTTTATTTTTATTATTATTATTGTCAGAGAACCACCAGCCACGCCTCCCTCCTGCACTCCAGCACACTCGCACAGCCTCTCCTACCTACTAATCACCCACACCTGTTTCAAATCTACACTCCCCTTTATAAGGCCCCTCGTTCCCACTCGCTCACTGTCCGATCTACAGTTTGCACTATAGATCATCCCTGGACTTCCTATGCTCTGTACCCTACCCGTTTTTCAGTGTTTGCTTCTCTGGAAACTAAGGCAAATAAAACTTAATTGACTTTATTCCGGTTTCCGACTCTTAATCCATGCGTGACAGAAGATCGGACCATGAACCGATATCTTACCTCGATGTATCCACAGCCAGTTCCCATCTTGGATCCTATTAAGGAACTCGCCGCCGCTCTCTCCGGGAGGCCTTCGCTCTGACCTCTACCAGTGGGGGTTTACCACCCACCTCCAGCAGCCCAATGGCTCTTCCAGCTTCTTATTCCGGGACGCGGCTGAGTCCAACGGCTTCCTCCTGCATGTCAACCTCTATATAGAGATGCAGCCTCACAAGTTTCCCAGCGACTGATCCAATGTAGCGTTTCTGATTTCTTTGCTAACTGAGAAAGCTCTGTCATGGGCGAGAGCCATATGGAGCACCAATAGCGACATAACTACCCCATACAAGCGTCTAAACCCCCGGCAAGCTAAATAAGCCCTATTTCTCACATGCTTCCACTTCAACATGACAGAATGGCAAGCCCTGTCTTGGATCCTTGGCCCCGACAAGCACACGGACCCCGAACCTATTGTTCCGCCCAATCTAATTCTTAGCCCCATTGTCTTGATCCGTGCGTGACAGAAGATTGGACCATGATCCGATATCTTATCGGTTTTTGCTTATTTGGGATTTGGAGGTGGAAATCCGGACGACGACCGAGGGAGCGTCAACCCCCACGGGATGTCCAGAAGGGAAAAACGCTTGTTCCTGGGCCTTGCCATCAAACCATACTAAGGTCGATCCCCTGATCCTCCTGGCCGAAATTGTGTCTGACCGGGGACCCCAGTTCACATTCCCTGATGGAAGGCGTTCTTCCGGCTCCTAGGGGTCACAATCAACCTGTCATCTGGATATCACCCACAGACTAACGGCCAGACTGAGCGGAAGATACAGGAGCTGGGACGCTACCTCCGGTCTTACCGCAACCAGGATCAAGCAAGCTGGAACCATTTCCTTCCCTAGGCCAAGTACGCGCAGAACTTCTTGTGCCAGGAAGCCACCGGCCTGACCCCATTCTAATGCGTGCTAGGCTACCAGCCACCGCTTTTCCCCTGGACGGATGAAACCCTTTACACCCCCTACCACAGAGGACCCTGGAGTCAATGTAGATCCTCCTCCTCTGGAGATACTGGACCAGCCATCAGTGTACTCCGTCCAGGAGATTTTGAACTTGGGACATATGGATCGGAGAAACGCTCTTGGGTCACCAGACAGAACGTATTGGACCCAGTGCTCCTGGAGGAGTTTCACGTAAGTCATCCTGACCGCCCCGCACCGCCGAGTTAGGGCATCAAGAGCCACGCCTGGAGGAGGAGGTAATGTCAGAGAACCACCAACCATGCCTCCCTCCTGCACTCAGCACACTCGCTCAGACTCTCCTTCCTACTAATCACCCACCCCTGTCTCTAATCTACACTCGCCTTTATAAGGCCCCCGTTCCCACTCGCTCACTGTTTGCACTATAGATCATTCCTGGACTTTCTATGCTCTGTACCCTACCTGTTTTCTGGTGCTGGCTTTTCTGGAAGCTCCTGCTTCGTGCACTAAGGCAAATAAAGCTTAATTGACTTTATTCCGGTTTCTGATTCTTGATCCGTGCGTGACCATTATTAAACATTAAAACATACACAACAATGCCAGGGGTAAAATAAAAAAAAAAAGAAACTAAAGTAAGTGTATTGTCACTGTAGCTACTCTGTCATAGAACCACCAGTCACGCCTCCCGCCAACTCTCAACACTCTCGCTCAGCCTCTCCCACCTATTAATCACCAGCACCTGTTTCCCATTAACCCATTGCCCTTAAAAGGTCCCTCTTCCCTTCATTCGCCGTCCGATCTACCGTATACTACCTTAGATCACCCGGACTACATACTGCTCTTGCGATCCCCCGAGTTTCCTATGCTCCTCGCTACACTTCTTGTGAAGCACGCTACAGCTAAGTCTATTCTATGTACTCCCGTTTCTTATTCTCCTGTGTTTATTCTGTTAAAGATCAATTAACGACACCTTGTTTCGCTCCCGGATTATATTCCGACATCTGGTGTATCCGTGACATACTCACTCCGTACCTGAAATTGAATTTGTTTTGTGCATGCATTAAAATGATAAAGAATCGATAGTGCTAGTGCAACCACTATCCAGGAAAGGGCCCGTGGCTAACACTAGGGCTATGGATTCAAGATTCAAGATTTTTTTTTTGTCAAAAACAGTTATATGCATGATATAACTTGCAGGAGAAAATCCTGACAATTCCGCATATTGAGATAGTGAAAGAATAAAGGATGAAAACATTTGTTAAAGTATGCTAAAATAAGCAGAACAGTTAAGTAGATCATATCTTAAGAAAATGTAAAATTTAAATGTAAAACACACACACACACACACACACACACACACACACACACACACACACACACACACACACACACCTGTATTACCAAAATGGTCTAACAAATGTAAACTATTTAATTAAATTTTTTCAATTTATTTCATTTAATCGATTTATATGTGCCGATTTATTTGATGACTCAATTTAATCAATATAATAAAAAAGTTTAATGCATGCATTTTATTTATTCTATTTTTTATAAAATATTATAAAATATTATTTTATATATTATTTAACCAAGCAGGAATTTTATTTAAAATTGTTATTAAAATATAAACAGTTTAAATGTTCACAAATATTATAATAATAATAATAATCTGTGTTTATGAAAAATTTGTTCCCCCTAACTTTACCAAAATTTAACCTAACCATTACTTAAAAACCAAGTTATGTACCGAATCATGAAATTTGTGTACAGTTACACCCCTAAAAATAAATAAAATAAATATATGTATATGTTGGACATCATTGGATCCAATATATTTTGCATTATGTTGGTCAGTGGAAACCTATTAATTATGAGCTAAATTCAAAATAAAACAAAATAATTTTAAAAAAGTCAGCAATCACAGTCTACAGTAACAAACAGTAAATAAGATGAACTGAAAGTTTTATATTTTTATTGTTTAAAACAAATTCGTTTTGGAAGCAAATTCCTTCAAAATGACAAAAAATGTTATTTTCATGTTAGAGGCTGTCATGCTACGAGCTACTACATGACTCCAGTTCCCCCTTTCTTAGAATGATGTAACAAAGCAAAAAGATAAAGCGAGTTTCTTTACCTTGGCATGATGTAGGTCCACTCCATACATCGAAAGCTTTTTGACGTTCTCTAAAAAATGCATTTCAGCCTCAGCTGGCATCATCCCTCTGGTGGAAGATGGACAATATATAATACACATTTTCAAAAAACCTTACTGACTTTAATAGAGCTATAAGAATTTGCATCGTTAAACATTAAAATATACCATGCACAATATATACAACTATATACAGTATCTCACAAAAGTGAGTATACCCCTCACATTTCAGCAACCATTTTATCATGTTCTTAAGGGACAATACTATAGAAATGAAACTTGGATATATTTTAGATTCATTAATCTGCAGCTTGTATAGCAGTACAGATTTACTGTCCTCTGAAAATAACTCAACATACAGCCATTATTGTCTAAATAACTGGCACCAAATGTGACTTCAGTAAAAACATGTCAAAAGAGTGTTGAACGTGTCAATATTTTGTGTGAGCACCATTGTTATGTAGCACTGGCTTAATCCTCCTGGATATGGAATTCACCAGAGCTGCACAGATTGTTGCTGGGATCCTCTTCTACTCCTCCATCATGATATTACGGAGCTGCTGGATGTTAGACACACGGCGCTTCTCCACCTTCCGCTTGAGGATGCCCCACAGTTGCTCAATAGGGTTCAGGTCTGGAGACATACTTGGCCACTCAATCACCTTCAGCAAGGCAGTTGTCACCTTGGCAGTGTGTCTGGGGTCGTTATGTTGGAAAATTGCTGTTCGGACCATTTTCTGAAGGGACGGCTTCGTGTTTTGCTTCAGTATGTCACAGTACATGTTGGAATTCATGTTTCCCTCAATGAACAGGACATGGTTCCATTAATCCATGTTCTTGGACAGGTTTTCTTCAGCAAACTGTTTGCAGACTTTCCTGTGATCCAGCTTCAGATAAGGCTTTCTTCTTGGATGATGACCATGCAAAGCGGTTTTAATGCAGTGTGCGGCATATGGTCTGAGCACTGACATGTGGACCTTCCACTTCTGCAACCTCTAAAGCAATGATGGCAGCACTCATGCATCTGTTTTTTTAAGACAGCTTTTGCACCTCAACTCAACTTCTTTGATCAACCCTTGCAAGGCCTGTTCCGAGTGGAACGTGTCTTGGAAAACCTCCATGACCCTGGCCCTGGTCAGTAAAAGAGAATTGTACTCAAAGCATTACATTTTAACTGCTCTAATACAAGATACACAAATTTGTAAGGTCCTGTCAAGTAGACATATATATGAACATGATGAATAGGACATGTGGCTTTGCACGGTTACACAGCATACAGCTGTTATCACTTAGGGTGTACAACATTATTGTTGGCAGTTATTTAAACAATAATGGTTGTATGTTGGGTTATTTTTTAGAGGACAGTAATTCTATACTTCTATACAAGCTGCACATTGACTCCTCTAAAACATATCCAAGTTTCATTTCTATAGTATTGTCCCTTGAGAAGAAATATTAAAATGGTTGCTGAAATGTGAGGGGTGTACTCACTTTTGTAAAATACTGTAAATATCTCTTGGAAAAGACTATGTG
This sequence comes from Silurus meridionalis, assembly GCF_014805685.1. Taxonomy (NCBI): domain Eukaryota; kingdom Metazoa; phylum Chordata; class Actinopteri; order Siluriformes; family Siluridae; genus Silurus; species Silurus meridionalis. The sequence continues at coordinate 28,556,375 of NC_060887.1, forward strand.
AAGCGCACTTGTAGGTCTTGTGGAGCTCCATGACTTTCTCTTCAAGTTCCTTGGTTTGGTTGGGAGCGAAGCGGAAATCGCCCACGTAGTCAGTGCTGTACTCATCTGGATCGTAATCTCCCAATTCTGATTGGACTGTATAGGAACCGAGCACTGTGTGTGTGGCAAAGGAGCAAGGAAGACGGCCAGACACTATATCATCTCTCAACTGTAGACATAGGTAATACCTGAAATACAAAGAGAAACAAGCAGACAGCAATAAAAAACATGCATCTTTTTCCAAGAAGGCAATTAAATTGAAGCATATCAATTACAATATGCAATTACAATGAAGAAAGCTAAAAATCAAGAAAATGTTTAACTAAATAAATAGTACCACTCCAAAAGGACTAGCAATAAGAAATACAAGCACACATGAATAGGATTAACAATTCTCTAAATAATTCTGCTTGCACGTTCAAGTGTTTTTGTTACTGCAATTTAACAGATTGCTCTGACCTTGTGATGTCCTCAGAGAGCTGAGCAGGGTCAGGGGGATAAAACTTCACATTGAAAGAGAAATTCCAGGCAACTCCTGAAAGAAAAGAACAGAAAATAAATCACCCATAGTAGTAATGGCTAAGACTTCAATGACACTCTTTCAAAGCTGAAAGCTATTATGAATCATTTCATTTGCCTGACTGGTAACTTAAAAGCAAACGTCTGGAACAGTAGGTCAAGAGATTTAAAACAGAAAAATGCAAATGTAACAGAAAGACCAAGATAAAATCAAAATTACAATAATTTTCATTACATCACAAGACAGTGTAATGAACTCTGTTTCGATGCACTATGTACAGAATAGAACATTTAGCAGGGCCCAATTCAGATAATTATTATATTATGTAAAAAAATGAATTAATTGATATTTGATAATTATTGAGTGTTACTGTGTCGTGTCATCTACTTAGTTTCTACATTTTTCATTTTAATAACAATGATCAATTTGCACAATAGTACCTCCTGTGAATTTAGATTAAAATTTAAATGAAAAGCTCCATGTAAGCTAATCATAAACCTATTAATTATATAACAAGTTTGTTATGTAATACAAGCTAACTGACAAGATTATATATTTTTCACTAGACTTGGTAATATTTTATCAAGACTAATCCATGTGGTTTAGTTTCAACCCAATGCTTTCTAAACACGTTTCAACTGTGCATTCCCCAGAAAAATCAACTGGAAACGTTTAATTTATACATTTAAATACATTATTTATTTAGATTTTTAGTAAAAAGCCCAACTGTACATGATGTATGCTGAATTATCTACACACATGCACTAGTTTACAAGCACTTACCCCTGATTTGCTTCTTCATGTCTTTGGCTGGGTCTAACCAGTTCTGTGGAAATAAAAATGCTCTTAGAATATTCTGCATAAATAAAAGATCGTAAATTGTTTTCACATCTTAAAATAAGAAAAAGCCCACCTTCTGATTTTCAGCATCACGGAATGTTATTCCAAAGTAGTCTTTCTCCAGAAGGTTAAGATGTTCACAGACTTTGTCAAAAATCACCTGGCCTTTGTCTCGCTTCTATGGACAGAGGAATCCTTTGTCAGCACAATTACATTATGCACTCATTGCAATACACTCATTAACTGGTACTGCTGATGCGGATAACATCACATTAACTTTACTATCAACAACTGTTACATCAAGTATATTTTGAGGTCACACCATCATGAGGCTATTGAGTGGTGCAACAGAAAAGTAATCACATGCATCCATTTCACAGGCATCCAATGATGGCAGTCCATTAGAACCAATATGGCTATGCTCATTGGATGGAAGGAATGGCATTCTCTGTTTACCAAATATCACAAATACCATTCATGGACATTTGTGCGCTGATGCAAGGGAAAGGGGGGTGGCTAGCACTTTTCTCCGAGAGTGTTATGTTTCTAGTTGGCTTGCTTCACATGTCATAACTAGATTGGTCACATGTCAGCTAATGGTTGGCTGGACATACATGATAGCCTTCTCTACCAGATACATAGCTAATTAGTGTTTGTGGTTGTGAATTGGCAGGTATGCATTAACCAAGATAAAAATTAGGATGAAAATAGGGAATAAAAAAAAAGTCAAATAAACAAATTAAAAAACACTCACAAGAACAAAAACGTTCATCATATTCATCCGTTGTGTAAATGGACATGCATTTTGCATGTTCATAAGATTCAAAAATCAAGCTGTGGCAATTCCTGTTTTCGGCAGATACAATCAGATGCTCTGGTAGAATAAATATCTGTAATCCAATAACCTTCATGTAAAAAACACAGACAGCCCTAAGGAAATCTATGGTTACAGAGTCCCCCGAGTTTATAAATAAGGTCTCAGTGCACAGTGGAGAGTGTAAACACAAAAGAAGTTCTTAATACATTGCTCAAAGAAACACAGAAATTAAAACATCAATCATTAAGATTATCGCAAAGGTCCATGTGGATAGTATATCAGAAGATTTATACCAAAATTACATATTTGTGAATATAACATATTTCTTTGTAAAAGTTTTTTTTTTTTTTCACTTTGCTTACCATTTCCTTAAACTGAGTTGAATACATCATCATTACAGTACAATTATAAACTGATAATTTTTTACTACATTTCATTTAACTGCATTTGGCACTGCCTTGAAATATTCAAGCATTGAATTCCAGTTTTACACCGTGCTCCTGAAAAGCTGTAGTTAGTAGAAGAGCTATTTTTAAGCCTTTTCATGGCAGATGAGACCCAATGCATTACTGTCTGTCACAGGGGAAAGCATTTCAGTAAAAGTACACCTCACCCCCAGAGACAGTCTGATGCACATTAAGGGCAGTAAATGGGGGACAGGCTGCAACTCTTCTCCCTTGCACTCACCCCCCCCACACACACTCTTTTTCCACCCAACATAATGGCAACAGATGCTCAGTGTGTGCTATAAGGCCAGCAGCCACAAATAAGCCCTACCAGAAACTGTTATTATTGACAGTCATTAGTGGTAAATAATAATGTATTTTTTTTGTACATTATACATTTTAAGATGCTAAATTTTACATCAGTTCAATAAAACACAGATATTGACCCCAAGTCAAATTATTTCAAATGTAACTTTTTAACATTTTTGATCTAATATTAATATCAGACTAAAATACAGTAATAAAGTAAGAAATGCAAGTTTTTGTTGCCATGTTAATATGAACAGCTGATAGCAGAGCATTTCACGTAAGTTTGTTATACGTGTCTATATGCATGATCTCTGCAACATGTCTGGGGCATTGATTGAATAAAACAAAAAGTGAAGTAAACAGTAAAATATTTGTCTGATCTAAACTGATAGCAACGTTGTGTTTCAGGATGATATCTGCTCTTAACATCTCCACTATTTCATTAGCCAATGGATCAGGGCAGATTTGTCAGACTGCATTAATATTATTTAGAAACAAATCAACCATCACCGTTTCTATTCGACTAAAAAGCAAAAAGTTAATCTAATCTTTGAAATTGTGCCTACAACTTTCATTGTCTTCAGTATATATTAAGGTAGATGATATAAACAATGATTATAGACCTATTATTCTGTTCTTACAATGAACTAACACCACATGTAGCTTTTCCTGGAGTAAAAAAATCCTTATTTCTTTAAAATGTTCATCATGAGAGTTGCAGAGGACTTCCAATGAATCAGAAGCATTCTGCAGGTACCTGGAACAAAGACCTCATTAAGATACAAGCTAATGGGGTTACAACTGTGTGTAATAGCAGATGAGCCTAGAAAAAAAATAGAACATGACTAAAAAAGAAAGGAAGGGGACTGCAGAGAAGAGAAGGAGGAGAAATAGTCATATAAAAAATTTATGATTTGATGGAAAGAACAGGCTCTCATTTGCATCTATAATGTTGCTGTTTCTAAATCACTGGACCCTTTCAAATAATGATTTATAAAATGTAAATAAAAACACAAGCATTGATTCAAAAGTCTTGTAATAGGTGGCATTTTACTTAAAAACAAATATCTGTCACACTTTTTTCCTTGTCCATGAATCAGGGGATTTGTGGCCTTTACTGTAAAGAAGGTTTGAGGAAAGGTTGCAATGTTTTATTTGGTAATAGACCGATGACAACTTGACTAGTCATTAATGTTTCTGGAGTTGGTTATGTAATCACCAAATACAGACACCAACACAAAAAAGACGTTCTTCTCTTTTTCTTTTTTTTTGATTCACAGCCAGATTTATTTAAATTCCCCAGAATGTTACATGTGATCTAGTGCTAGTGCTAAAAGTTTAGATCAAAACATGTAAAATAAAGAAAACATAAACATTGTGACCTACCAGGTAATTTTTTTCTCAGGTCAGTTATTTCTGCCTCATTAGCATTGCGATCTCTCACTTTGCTGTTCTCTAGTTAGCACTTTAAAGTTGCTGTGTTGCTGAACTTGTGTTTTCTACCTGCACTAGGTCCCTCTGAACATTTCACCTCACTTGCCATATAAAAAAATCTAAAGCCTGTGAGTGGTTCTTTACATAACATGCACTGCCACTATTGAGTAGAACATTTAGGATATTTCCACTCTCCATGTATACATTTCAGCACTCAGTCTCATGTTGATCTCAGAAAAGATCAACTGAAAATGAAATGGATTACACAATTCACTGACATTAAGCTAATTTCACTGGGGACATTATTGTACATGCAAGTCATATTCAGTCAGGTTTCTAAGTGCAGCACCAGTTAATGCTGAGGATGTTATAACTGCACAGTAATTCCCTTGAGGTTGCTGGAACTAAGAGCTGTTCTGAAGCAGGTTATTAGCCTATGGCTGGATTCCAAATACTACAAACAGACACTTGTCCTCATTTCAGTCATTGGGGCATAGACCTAGCTTGGCTTTTCTAATGAGAGAAGTCTGCTTGGGGGTAGTGTCCCATTGTAGAAAGACATTTAAAATGGATATCCCCTTCATACTGGCTATAAAGCAGTGTAGTGCTTGAGGGGTAAGATTTAAACACACTAATCAGACCTGAGATAAAATTTAGATATATCTTTCCACCACTGCTGGACCTATCCACATTTATCCACAATGAAAGTGGTCAGTGCAAGTGATCAGAACACCCTGGCATCATCAACTAGATGTGGTACACTGACCAACATGCTCACTTCAAGTGACCATCTACTCGATAGGTAAATATGGTAGCCACAGCACCATGCCACAACACAGGGCCATAGAGCCTGGAGCCCTGTATCGGATTCCATCCTTGCACTGGATCCCGATTAGACCTCCTCTAATTCCCCATCTAAGATGCCAATCTGAAATGGGTGCTAAAAAACCTGTATTACTGTGATCATTAACTTTAGCAAATACAATTGGAGATGTTTTGGCATTAAGATTACTTTACATACTTTTGTGGCCAGATGACTTGTGAACCCACAATGTGATCACCAAACTGTAAATTAATAGAATGGAAAAAGAGTCTCTTGCCTAAGCAGAAACTAGCCACCTGCATTGTGGACATATTCACCATGGTTTGTAGGCAGACTGGATGCACAGACCCTATTTGTCTGTATCAATCTATTATAAATGTCTCTTACCCATGTGCTTTGCTTGCGCTACTGCTAATTAAACATTACTATGCACCTTCTTAAAATTCTTCAAAAGTTAACCTTTTCAGTCACTTAAACTTTGCTTCTATGAATCTTGGTAAACTGCCTGACAATAGAAAACCAGGTAGGAACTCTAGCAGAAGGGTCCAAAAAAAAAATTTGTCAGTTGCATTTATCTATTTATTAGCTTTTTTGTTTATTGATTGATTGATTGATTATTGTCAGGAAGTCTCAACATGTTTGTGCATGCAGACAAGAAGGCATCTGAAGGATTCTAACCACCCCTAACTATTCAGGATTCTGGGTTCATGCAGTGCTATAAAACAAAGAGATTTATTTCCATGCCTGTTCAGACTGAGAATTCTTGCCGCATTTCATAAAAAAATTTGTGTCTGTGGTGGTGTTTTGAAAGATAAGCTGTGAACACATCTCTTTTTATAACAAACTGGTGGCTTATCATTCATTATCTGTAGCAGCCAAACTAATTGTGTGTCACAGTTCAGTAAGAAGACAGTTAACTACCCAAGCATCCTGTTATTTAACTGACAGCCGTGGAAGAATTGTTCAAAAATGAATTTAGCTTAAATTTAGAATGTTTTGGTACATAGAGGCTATAAAGGTTTATATATTTTATACTTTATTATTGCTTAATACACTGCTAATCCTCAAGCTTAAAAAATAAAATAGAGCCTTAAGTTTCTATGTGTCATAAATGTGTCACCTTGCTTGTAAAATGTGTTGGCAAAAGTTAAAATATTTGAATATTAAGGCTGAAATGTTTATTCTCAATCTGCATGTACGCATAACAGACTAATCAGGGTTTAGCTCAGAAAATAGGCCATTCTAACAGTATAAAAATGTAAATAAACAAACAGAGGTACCTGACAAGACATTTTACAAGTAGAAATCTTAAACAGATTAGGCGCATTTACTAATCCAGCCAAATCCGGTAGTTTAAGATAAAACAGCATTGAGTAGTTTAAATTCTAGCTCTTGGCAGACGTCATTTAACACTTAGCACTGTCCTACACAGACAGCAACTAAAACACCATAAACAAATGCAGCATGACAGATTTATATAGCCAAATGGAACTCGGGTCCTTGGAATCAGTAGGACACTGTAGACATGTTGAAGGAGAGTCTTTATATGATCATAAAGGGCAATTAAGAAACATATTGCAATGAATATTGCTTTCTATGCACCCAAACCTAGCAACACGATTTTATATTTACAAAAACTCAAATAAAAGATAAAGATATTTGTAATAATTTATGTAATAAAATTGGTTGTATCCACATACTGAATATTATACTATTATGCCCTTAGATTACTACAAATATTAAGCAAAAATATTTCTTCCATTCTGAGAAGTAAAAGGTAAAAAAAAAACATTTCAGGACTTGCATTTGAAATAATTTCAAATTCTCTATGTTCTTCTTTTCTTTTATATTTTAAAACTTTTTTGGATCAAAAGTTCACTTGGTACCTAAGCACAGTGGGCCAAAGTTCAGTGATTGACTTCGTGATCAAAATTGAAGTCATATGTTCTGGATGCTTGGAAAAAAAACACAGCTGTTCACTGATCACTGCTTAGTGGTGACTTGAATTTGTTGCTCAGGACACCAGTCAGATCAGGTACCCCTGCCTGATAAAAAACCCACCTGTAAAAGATTTGCAATCATATTAAATGTGTGTATGTATATATATTCTAAAGAGTTTTGAAGGAAGGAAATTGTGTTCTGCTTCAGAATGTCACAGTACATGTTGTAATCCATGTTTCCCTCAAAATGACCACCACCATGGCTACCACCACCATGCTTGACTGTAGGCAGAACACAGTTTTCTTGGTTCTCCTCACAGGGCATCACCACACAAGCTGTACACCATCTAAGCCAAACAAATTTATCTTAATCTCAACAGACCACAGGACATGGTTCCAGTAATTCATGCTCTTGGACAGGTTGTTTTTAGCAAAATGTTTGCAGGTTTTCTTGTGAGCCAGTTCCAGAAGAGGCTTCCTTCCGCTTCTGCAACCTCTAAAGCAGTGCTGGCAGCACTTATGCGTCTGTTTTTTGAAGCCAGTTTCTGCACCTGATGCACAGCACGGTGTGTGTGTGTGTGTGTGTGTGTGTGTGTGTGTGTGTGTGTATATATATATATATATATATATATATATATATATATATATATATATATATATATATACAGTATATTTGTGAAACACACACAGACAGACAGTATCTCACAAAAGTGATTCCCTAGGTAAAATGCATGGTGATAAAAAGAATAAGATTAAACATAAGCTTGGTTAAATTTGAATAAAATCATAATGGCTGGTTCTTATGAGGACAAAAAAAAAGTTAGAACTGAGAAACTTCACTCACTTCCACCACACAGGTGTAGTCTGAACCATCCAGAAGCGCCACTTTGCACTGCATGTTTTTGGGCTTCTTGTTCACCTTAATGGGAGACCTAGAGAGCTTGCTGGAAGTGGACTTGTAGGGGGTGGACTCGTCCTCAGTTGACTGCTGATCAGCTTTCCCCTGTGCAACACCCCCTGCCTCTCTCGCGCCGTTCTGCTCAGGAGAAAACAGATAAAGAAAATGGCCCAATCTCCTAAACATCACGAACACATATAGACTAAATAAACTTTGAACTAGTGCTCTGAATGGGTTAGAGGCATTTTTCTACTTTTATTAATCTTAAGGGTGGGTGGAGATGTTCAATTTCTGGCATTATATAAGTTCATTTCACATTGGTTTTTTTTTATTTGCTATTCTACCTGGTTCATGATATTTCTAAAAGGGTTTGAGTTTTCTTACATTTTTTTGTTTCCTACCTAAAATCAAATTTTAATCTGATGCATGTTAAAAAGTCCAGAACATTCAAAAAATATACATTACAAAACATCCCCCCTAAGTTGAATTAAAAAACATTATAAAATAAATACAACACACCCCAATAATATGCCTTGGATTTAGAAAACAGATGTTACCTGTTCTTTTTTAACTGGAGTACTATGGGCAGCTGCAGGTGGAAGCTGGTCATCTAAGGGTGGGGCTGTGTGAGGTGGAGCTGCACCTGCCCCCTGCTGCTCCGGATTGCCTTCTAACTCTGAATTCGGCTCTGTCGTCATGGTAATTCACACTGTAACAAGAACAGTATTATTGTTATTATTGTATAACAGGCATATTGTTAATGCAAGAACACATACTATTAGTTACCAGACCTATTTTTTTATATACTGTTAAAAAAATAAGAACACTTAAAACAAACAGTGTTGCTGAGGCAATGCAGTTGCAGACACAACACCCTTCCGCAGAGATGTTATGATTCGAGTATATAAGGCGACACCTCTGTAACTGCTTTGAAATTGCAACTACTTCATGTTCTAAATTTACGGGTGTTACAAACAGTCACAAATCTACATGAAGCTGACAGGCAGTGAGAGGAACGATGACACTGCATAGACAGACTGGAAATACTGACACAATCAGAAGTTTTGGCTGGAAGGTTTTATAACTGAAACAGCTAAAGATGATAAACAGCTATTTAAATACGTAATGCTGAATGATTGGCAGAACATTTTGTAACAGAACACTATGCTATGTGTTGGGATGGTGTTTACAACACACCCAACTGCTCAATGACATCATGGATAAAGCGGACATGTTTCCTCAAACATTAGCATGCTCTTACATCTTGTGATTGCAAATAAAACAATGCTCGCAATGAAATGAAAAACAACAAATCTATAGGCACCAAAAGGACCACTTCAATTTATTTTTAGTTGGAAAAATGTATATCTCAAGCGCAGCAATTATTTCCCAGTAAAAGCCACAGCCCACAATCTCTTCCTACAAACTCAATAAATATATATATATATATATATATATATATATATATATATATATATATATATATATATATATATATATATATATATATATATATATATATATATATATATACATTTCAAAGCTTTTTCCAGGCATAGAAGAAGAAATAAGAATAAAGATAAAAAAATATTAATAATAATAAATAGTAGTAATAATACTACTAATAGGAAAAAATATTAAGAAAAAAAATAAATAAGTATCCCAAAAAAGTAAGATTTAAGAGCAGGTTAAAAACACTAAAATATTCAACCTGTGTAATGTCAATGGGGAGAAAAAAGCCCAATCACCCATAGAACGTAAACAGTTAGGAAGAACAACTAAAAGGTCGGAATCAGAGGAGCGGAGATCACACCTTTTTTGACAACCTGTAATTTGTTTAATGTAGATTTCAAAACCCCAAAAAGCAAAACATTAAAGTAATCGATGCTTGAAAAAAATAAAGAATTGTTACATTTTTCAACAACTGAAAAATATGTTCCTGAGATGACTTTATTGGTTTGATGGTGTAAACCGATAAGCATTACCTCAGAATTTTCACTAAGTAGACACAGGAATTGCTGAGGCATCCATATTTTCATCTCAGAAATGCAGTGTTCAAGATAGCCAATGGCTACATTATTGCCAGGATTTGTATGAATGTATATCTGGGTGTCATTCGCATAAAAGTTGAAACTTAAGACAAAGAGTTCCCAAAAGCTGACAAGAGGAAAAATGTACATACTAAAAAGCAGTGGACACAAAATCGAACCTTGTAGGACACCAAATTGAACTGAACCAACTTTAGACCGATATCCACCCAGGAAAATAAACTGCCTATAATCGGAGAGATGAGACTAAAACCAATTTAATACATGTCGAAAACACCAAAAAATAGTTTCCAAACGAGTGAGTAATAGAGAGTGATCCACAGTGTCAAGAAGTATCAATATTGAAGGACAACCAGAGTCTGCAGCAATCAACAGGACATTTGTAACCATTACTAAAGCCGTTTCAGTGCTGTGGAATTTACGAAAAGATTATTTACAATGAGATGAGTATACAACTGAGAAACCACAATCCGCTAAAGAAGTTTAGCAAGAAAGAGATTAGAAATGGGACAAAAATGATTGAGGTTGCCCAAATCTACGTTAGCCGTTTTTGGTATAGGAGTTACAGCAGCAATTTTAAATGCTACTGGAGCAACTCCTTTGCACAAGGAATCATTTATTATATTTAAGACAACAGGGCCATTAGAGGCTTAAAATATAACAAATTATTTGGTATAGGATCCACCATGGTTTGGAAAACCACATGACAGACAGACAGACAGACATGTTTGTCTTCAATACATTTCATCTCTGTGACTGTAAATATACTGTAGTGTGTAGACTGTAGTGGCACATGAGAGAAATTATCACTGTGTAAAATGATAGAGGGATGGGACATGCCCACCTGTGTTCTATTTTAGGAGATCAGACTTATGGTGTCTGCTGGGTGTGTGACATACACACTAGCATAACCCTAATTGAACCTACAACACTTTGCACTGCAGGAAAAAGAACAGCAAAGGCCATGGGACATGTGCCAGTATTAAAAGTGCATTTAAATAAAATTAAAAATCTACAGTTTAAGCAAACTATTAACATTTGGATAACTGAATAAAAGCATAGATTAACCTAAGAGAAATACTGAATAAATGGTCAAACAGCCAATCAGAACTTGTCAAGTTGGTATAGACTGGCTCTGAATGCCATACATACCTCCTAAAATATGCACAAAGCAGGAAAAAGAGAGCTAAAAATAATATTCTTTAAGCAGTGAGTAGCATCAGGGTCCTTAAAGGGAGATATTCATGGCATGTGCACAATCATAAACATAATTTATGGTTTCTGTGTGTTGCATATTAATTGGAAACCTCCCCAGCCAACAAAAAGCACATTATATTGTTCACATACACAAATAATTTTAACAATAGCCTGTATAGTTAATAGAAAACAGAATGCAGTTATTAAGCCTGCGCTGGATTTTTCCATTATGTATTTTCACATTAAGTTTTTTTTCTCTAAAATACTATCATGACTCTGATTACTCTCTGACCAGTGACAGCACTTTTGTAGGTCAGAGTAGACAAATGACAAATTCCAGCAGTGGAAAAGCAGTGAGTGATTTTCAGGTGATAAGTGGTGTCATGCTGTGCACGTGTTGCCACACAAACATTTGGGGCACTTTGATGAAAATTAATGTTTTCTTGCTCTTTTTCTCTGTTGCATACTCGGTAGATTACGTTTCTCATTAAAATAAAAAGTGATCCATACCAGTATGAATATAATTTATATTTCAGGAGAAATGTATAACACACTGAAAAATATTTGAACACTAACATATTTAAATCAAGACCACAAACATTTTTTTCCCTACAAATCATTTTCGACAAAAGTCAGGTAGGTAGTTACAACCATAGACAAATGAAATAGCATATTAATACTGATTTGTATATTTCAGTAAATGTATTAAATTCTAATATTTATTTAAGTGGAAATTCTGTCCTTCATTTAAATATGCTGGTCTATAAATTAGTGTATGCGTCAACTGTTATATTACCCACTACTATGGTCATGACCCCTGAAGAGAATTCTCTTTGGCATTATACCTGAAGTCTTGAAACTGTTTAATTCCTTTCAGTTAAACTGCCAGAGCCAATCACTGTCACACAAGTACGTGTCACTGAAATAATTCAGAAAAAGGTACTCGTCTTATACATTTTAAAATTTAAGTTGTCTCATGACAGACAAAATGAACCACTGTGGTCGACAGAAGTGACAGTACTGAGTGAGCACAAGCAATGCTCTAATATTTTTTCCACATATTTTTACATTTGGTCTACCAGTATGTATTCGTTAAACAAACGTTTATAACTGCATGAACTTAGATGAATCTAAGCATGAACTAAATGTAGGGTTTGGCCATATTTAAGAACTGCACAATATAAAGTGTAAAAACGTTATAAAAAACTTTTTATTTAATGCAAATATTTAACATAAATTAATAAGAAATTCTTGGGAATATGTTATCCTTCAGCATTTTGTTCTCACATGCTGAGCAACCTTTTTTTTATTTCTGTATGAGCGCCATTCATAGCATGTTGTAAAATATATATTTTTTATACCGTATTTTCCGGATTATAAACCGCTACTTTTTTCCCCACGCTTTGAACCCCGCGGCTTAAACAACGAAGCGGCTAATTTATGGATTTCCTGGGTTTTTCCCGGTTTCACAAGCTTCAAAGCCAAAAAAAATTAGACCCATAACATTAGACCAATGAAATTGCGGAACGGGTTCAGGTGAACCAATGAAACTCTTTTATATTAAATCAGACGCGCTCCCACTGAATCAGGCCGCACCACATCATAAATATGGATGAGGTTCCTCTGACGTTTGACCTGCTGCTCACTCAATAACTCCAGTTGCAACAGAAATCATATAAGCACAGACGGGTTTCCAAAACTCGTGCTTTTTTATTTTTCTTGGCAACAGCGTTACAGGTTAGTCAAAGACACTTAGAAATGAGCATCAGAAAATAATAAGGACATATTCCTCGGTCTTGCACACATGCAGTAATACCGGAAAAAAATTGCGGCGGTTGGCTATTCCCAAAATGCCGCTCTGCTCTTAAAGGAGCCACAACACATTTCACCCGTTACACCGTGTAACAGACACTGTCTTTCATTAAAGCCTGTGTAAAGTTAATTAGTTTCAATGTAGGCTTATACACAGGTGCGGCTTATTTATGTTAAAAATTTAAATATTTGCTTATATATGGGTGCGCTTTATAGTCCGGAAATTACGGTAATAATTATACCGTTTCATTTGATATGTCTGATGTGTTCATGTTACTACTAACTACTAAACTAATTTACGGATGCTGCATTAAGGACAGCTAAAAGATATGCTTTAGGTTGATGTGATTCCTGACAGTAATCTTTTACGTGTAAGATTCAACAAATCTACAAAACCACAATGTACAATATTTGTAAGAATTATTAGGCTGAATGTTTATGAGAAAAAAAGTAATGATATAACATAGTGTTCAGTTTGTTCAGTGTAATCTTGTAATTGGTTCTTATAGTCATACAAAATAACTACATATGGTAATTAAATATGTTAAAAGGCCTGCAGCAGATAGACTAGTTCATACCTCAAAGAAATGTTTTACCACTTTATGTTTGTCTTTGTATTGTTGTATTGCACAACTAATTGCGCCTCAAAGCTGTTGTTTCTGTTTAAAGGGTGATTAACTACGCAACCTGATGATAACACTTTTTGCAAATCCTCCTCTAAATCCAGTCTGCTCTCTTAAAGAGCCATCAATAAGAAACCACTGTTCCACTTCAATACCTACATGCTTTTTTCACATGAAAAGAAATGGATAGGTCAGCCCCAGAGAACACACTCTCACTTTAGTAAATCTTAATTTCACGTCTGTGCGTGTGTGTTTTCGTTTGTGCGTGTACACTCTAAAGTAGGTCACACTCGCACTGGTCCACATTGTGGCATGACCAGCAGCAGTGCTATTATAAGCTCCTCACGTCATCATTACTACACAGGTGAATGGAAGCAGCTTAATGGATTTGATTTCCATAGTAACCACATATGGACAGTTCAGACATCGGTAAACATCAACATAATTGCTTTCATACACTCCTGAGGTTTTAGTCCACAGTAAAAATACTGACATTAACGGAGAAAACTAATAACACTACTGTTTTTTGACAAATGTAATAGACTATGCACTTTTCGAAATGCACATAAAAGTAAAAAGGTGCATGTCCTTTTAAACTAAATAATACATTGAATGCCTAAAACAATCATAAAGTCCCTTCCTCAAGACCTCTTACTCATCCAGTTCTTGTAATGGAAAATTCGAGAAACATCTTGACATTTTACAACTTTATGCCTGAACTCCAGGGTAGCAGTGCCATTGCAAAATACAGGGAATTATCAAAAATAGTTATGCAAATAAAAATTTATAATGCAGTAAATCAAATTCTAAATCAACATTTAGAGTTTATTGAATATTCCCTAAATTATAACGATCAAGTTTCCATTTAACATCAGCATAAAGATGGGTTTATACAAAGCATTGCAGTATCTTTTCATAATCTTAAATAAAAGTCATGCAGGTGGTTTGTTGTTTTTAATTCAGAAAAAAATCTATATTAATTTGGACGTATGAAATCTAAAGAAATCTGTGCTGTCAAAAACAATATTCCTGAACTAGGTGGATGTGAAAGGTTTTCCCATTCACAAAGTGGGAATTACAGGGAACAGCTGAAATTAAATGTAGAAATAAAGGTTGTAATAAATCTAATTTAATTGCAGTGTTTATCTTACAAAGGCTTGTCACAATATAATACAATGTCTTTCTTTCTTTCTTTCTTTCTTTCTTTCTTTCTCTCTTTCTTTCTTTTCTTAGCACCATTTTAACTTCAGACATTGTATTGTATTATATTGTACTGTATTGTAGTTGAACAAAAAGGACAAACACAAAATCATTATCACCAAGTTATGTATTGTTAATTAACTAGCACGATTAGCTTAACGTTTTCCGCCACAACATCATTATTCTATTTCATAATAGACATATAATGTCAGACAATATTAGGTCTAAAGCCCATAAGGGTTGTTTTTGATATCAGTTTAAGATTTACGACTTTGAACTTACTTATATAAAGACTTATGAAGAAGTTTACAAGAAGGTAATGAGAAAACCTTTTGTTTTCAATTAAATAATGTTGTACTGTAATGCTGTACAGCAATCACTACATATCTACAAGCTTGTGTCTTCACTATTCAATGCAAAGAGTAGACAAAGCAGCCACACAGAATTAGAAATAGCCTGTTCCATGCAACACAGGTTATCATACATAGTTGAACTTTATGTAATATGCATGAAATAGAAGGACCCAGGAAGAGTGAGAAAGAGAGTGAGCATAATACAAATCAAACAGAGTGTGTGTGTGTGTGTGTGTGTGTGTGTGTGTGTGTGTGTGTGTGTGTGTGTGTGTGTGTGTGTAGTGAAAGAGGGGTAAAGAAAGAAAGAAGTTGGTCCCCAGGAGACTGATGGAGGAAGATTAAAGCACTAGCCTACTAAAGACTTGAAGTCTCTGCATCACATTTTGACACAGCATCAAAGAAAGCAAACAGGAAGCCAACAGCTGTGTTTCCTACCCAAATTACTATTTTAATTCCTTTGAGAAGGATAAATATAACCCTGATGAGAACACACAGGAAACACAGGATCCTGATTCAGTTAGAAAGTCTTAAAGAGAACATTCAGTTGCCAATCCTGAATTGTAAATTGCATGTCAGGTCCTGTTGTTTAAAATTTTGATTAAAATGTCATTATATTACAATAACACCTGCTTTCCTCACCCAGAGTGTTATTTATTCGTCTTTCTGAGCAATGTATCACCTGTCCAGAAATAATAACAAAAAAGTCACACAGCAAAACACGTGTCTCTGACAAACACCTTTGCAATCTAACCGTCATGCTAGAAAACAAGATTATTGCATCTTCGTGACATGTGCTATCTTTAAAGCTTGAATTTAAAGCTCAGAGTTTGATGTTAAAGCTTGAGAGCACACGACTGATCCTCGATTATTAAATCTTTCCAACACAACACACATGTTTAAAGATATAGATCAGGCCTACAGATTAATTTCCAATGTCTAACCTACCTACAACTTTAACTCTAGTTCGGTTAAACTTTTTAATTTTTTTACCATTTTCTGCACACTATCCACATTTCATATGGCAGTGCACTGGCAGTGTTCAGCAATAAAGCTAATTTAAACACTGCACAATATCACCGTAGGAAGAATATATAAATATTGCATCAGGCCCGACAGAGACTATTTGATCCTTATAAACAAAATAAAATGTCTCAACCTGGATGGGAAGGAATTTGCTTTGTGCTCACCTTAAATAAAAGGAAAAATGCCATCTTTAGCAAACCTTTACAACATGCAAGTTTGCATAGAATATGATAAAGCTTCATTAAACCAAACTGGCAATACATTATATACACACTACAATATCACTATACTAATGTAACAGAAATGAAGAAAAAAGTAATTATTAATAAAACAACCGTTATATTTATCATAGAAAAATCATGGTTTTAAAAGTGCATCGTTGGTAACAGACTGAATGAACAGTGCTCAAATCAGACACAAATAACATTGAAACAGATACAAAGATAACTGATGTTTTAAACATATAAAAAATGGGTACTTTTTCATTCTTGCCCAGAAGGCTAGCATGGCATCTGTTTGTGACTAAATGTGTGCATCAAAACTGGCAAAACAAAAAGCTACACTAATCGAAGGGTTGCACTCTTCTTTGGGAATGAGCAAGCTGAAATCTTTTGGCTTGCAGGACAAACAGCAAAGATCTTGAGGTACTGTGTGATACATGGTCTCTGTGATTTAAATTAGGTTACTAGTTTGTTTACATTATGAGAAACTGTGTGAAGTACAAATTTATTAGAAAATATTGATTTTATTTCTACCTGTGGAACTTGGCTTCCCAAATGTTTTGGAGTGATTCCAGAATGCATTGGAATAGATTTTAATAAATAGATTTAAATTAAGTTCAATAGATTTTAATAATAATAAAAAGCCTTCCAAGTTAGACCACGCTCAACATATAAGTATCTAGGTATGTACAAATACAAAAACAGCTACATTGAGTTGTACCCCAGCATACAGTACAAAAGTATTAAGTAACAACACATTGACCACAACAAGTTTAAACAAAGGCTTTAGTTAATTGTAAAACATGCCTTTTTAGTAAAGCTTGCAATAAATAAAAAGAGTGGTGAAATAGCAAAATCATTATTTGCTGGCTACCTCAGTGACATAGCCCGGTGATCGGTACATCGGGTCTCAGCTGTGCTGTTCTATGTGTAACCAATCTCACAGTTTGAGACGATTTAAAGCTGTGAATTGATAGCCTCACAGCACAAGACCAATCCTAATGGACTGAGCCAGTGTCTTTAAAGCCACTGCACATTTAAGTAATGCAACCGTAGCACAAACAGAAAAGAAAACAACTCACTGAAATGGCATACGTTTGGTAGTGGACCAAGATCCTCCCACATGATCTATGAGGGGCTATGGTTTGCAGTAAACACTGATGTACAGCAGGATCGCAGCTGCTATGGGCTACAGTAGAGAAGGTCTTGCTGAATGCGCAGTGTTTCTTGCCAACCGTGCACAGAGGGCTATAATTAGAACATGTGATCTGATGCCAGTATATAGGCTTAACATGCTCAGCCAGAACAGCTGGCAACACTGAGCAGGAGGGTGTGTGTTACACATTCATTTGGTAACACTCAGGCCATCAATGTGAAACAGTTATCTCACAAGTTGTCAGCATTCACGTACTAACATTTAAAAACCAAGAGTGAAATGAACTTCCAAGTTAACACAGCTTTAAAGCAAAAACCATGATGCAAGCCTTGGGCTGCCTTTTTTAAGTATTAGCAGTGTCCTCTCGACGCTAATCCATGCTATGCAGGTTAAGACTGTAAAATCATCACCACTATCTAATATTTAACTTCCCAGTTTTGATGAGTTGTACTCACTCTAACCTTAGATTCTTTTAGTGGTCTTTTAGCTGTTGAATCCCATCCGCCGCAAGATTTTGTTTGGTGTGTTCTGGGCAGCTTTTCTGCCTACAGCAGATTTAAAGAGTGATTAGCTAAGTTATAATAGCCTTCCTGACACACAACTGGCCTGGACATTGTCCTTTGGCCTCTTTTTATTAACAAGATGTTTAAAATCACTGTTTACTGGGTGTTTTTTGACATTTTTATTTTGTAACAAAATTGTAAAATTCGTAAGATATAAAAGAAATTTCATTCTGTGTTAGGGTCCTCTGTGAACATGCAACTTTTTAAATGGGCAGCACAGACTGAATACTCAGTGTTTCTCCTATATGCAGTTTACATTTGCAGATGTTGTACAAAACGACATACTGATGTGCTTTGTAGAATTCCTGGAAAACATATAGGGATGCTGGCAAAAAAACAGATTAATGACTTTGAATACCATTATGTTAAAACGATGTGCATGAAAATTTCACAAAGTGTGAACTGTGAACCTGGTCTGAACACTAAGTATAAGGGTTATAGTTCGATTTCTGGAGGGATTTATCCTCTAATGTGTGATACTGAATTTGATTTAAATAAATGTGATACAAACAATGTAAAAAATCAAAAATGTAGTTATCAATCGTTGCTATACCCATGTCCATAAAAATTATCCATGCAATTTTTCTTTTTCATTTACTGTGTATCAATTTGTTTAACATGGCTAGCACAATTTTGTGCTTGCTTTGATACTCCTTTATATTGTATTTGGTAAACTAGGCTTGGGAATGTAAATGAATGTGTCAGAATAGACAGATCCTTAAAATAATTGCATTGATAATTTGAGCACCTCAGTGACCAGCGTGTAACTGGGGTTATGTACTACCAGTGATGAGATAATTAATGTCAAATCCCAAAACAGGAAGATATGACATATTATTTTTCAGCCTAAAGTCATAAATGTTTAACTGTTTACTCATGTAGTGACAATGGTTTTATTTTACTAATCTATTCTTTACAGATTTTATAAACATTAGTATTCATGCAGGTATGTTTCTTCATTAATTTTAAATACTTAATAGAAAAGAATGAATATGCTTAATAACAACATTTATCTACATGTTGCCAATAATGTTTTGTGTTAATGCTCTCATTAAGATTTTCTTCTCAATACATAATAAACTTGCTACCTGTAAACTAGATAAAATGCACCGAATGCACATATCTTTATTTTCAAAAGGAACAAATATGTCCCAAAAAATCCCAAACCAACCATAATTGATTTTTGAAATAGCTTTCCTTTGCTACCAAGCTGCTTGGCCCCAAAGTCCCTACTTTTCACGTCTCTCCACCTTAATCCTTTATTTAAAGATAAAGTCCGTACGAGACTGAGCTCAGAAGTGCTTCAACCAATTACCTCTAAGCCATACTGCATCTGGTCCCTCTTTACATGTGCCTTGTGTGCCTCTTTTTCTTAGAGGAAATGGAGAACACCTCCTGTGGAGATGAAATGGTCCACTCAAGTGATGTTTGGAACCCCTCTTACCTCAACAGGAGTTAAGGATGGCAGCATGATCATTTTATCTTAAAGACAAAAAGAAGAAGCTTTTCATACTAGGGAACTCTCTAACTGAGCTGTATATTTATTTCGCTGCAGCACAAATAAGATTGACTTTAAACGGTAACCCAATGCATGTACTCATTTGCATATCTATATATTCTGTATTGTTTGTTGTACCTTTCGACTGTTATATGTTATTCTGTAAGACTAGAAAGCTGAGCATAAGAATGAATACTGCCCGAGGACATGTTAGCATGCAGATTAAAAGGATTAACTGAGAGAATAATTTCTGATAAAAACTAAAAATAGTATTAAAGAAATTAATGTTAAATTAAAGTTAAGTCTGCCTTAAAGCATGTTTATCATTTCTAGCTATTTGGTAAAAGAGTTCATAAAACATTCTTGAAAGCAGTAAATACTGTAGATGGACATTTTATACGAACAGAAACAAAATGTGTTTGTAGCAAAAATTAAACAGGACGTATGTAACTGTAATACTCTGAGGCAATGAACTTGGAGTGTTGTTGATTTTAACAAACTGCTTAACTCTACTTGTCAAGTCCTCCAAGAAGAAGGAGGATGCAAAATGTTCCTGACCAGAGTCATGATCTTAAAGCTGTTCCTGCCTCATGCACAGAGAATTCACCAAAGATGTCCATCATATGTCCACACACACACACACACACACACACACACACACACACACACACACACACACCTTAGCCAATTTCCCCACTGGCATGTCTTTTGAGATGAGGTATGAAAGGAGGAACAATACACAAATACACCATAGACAGGATCACAATAAGAAAACTGTTGCCTATAATTGCTTAGATGATAATCTTTTTCTTCTCTAGGCTTCTCCCCTTAGGGGTCGCCACAGCGGATCATCATTCCTTTGCTTTTATACGTCATCCTTTGCTCCTCCTTCTTCTTAAAATATGTATTTACCACTGCCATTTCCAGCCTTTTCGCAAATTTTTATTTCTAGTATTTTATAGAATTTGTTTTATAGTAAGATGTAAAAAAAAGGCTGAGCATCTATAAGAATGTGAGTAAACATGAAGGCACACTATATTAACAATTTATGAATATGATCATCTTTAATTCATGCTATTAACATTTCATGGATTTTGACACGTAATTATGCACTGTGGTAATTCAATTAAGTGGTTATAAATAAATAACTTCTCTTGCTGTTCTTATCACCAGCATCTGCTGCATAATGATTTCAATATTTCCTGACTGAATCTGGTTACACTGTGATTGTCTTACTTTCTGACTGATACATTCATGTTTCTTACATAGACATTTTTCATTTTTCATCCTGAGTCAGATTTGGCCAACAGGAGGAAACAGGAACTTGAGCTGATCATAATAGCATGTCTGTGGAAGTTGTTCCTGAGTTAGTTTTTTCATGACAAGCAATAATAATATATGTGAACTAGTCACAATAAATGCAACTGAAAACTAAAAAAAACACTTGCACTTTTAACACCTTTTTTTTCTGGTAAAAGAAATATAAAGAAAGTGAAATGTGGCTAAATTCTAGATCAGGGGGTCACCAGCCTTTTTGAAACTGAGAGCTACTTCTTGGGTACCATTAATGTGAAGGGCTACCAGTTTGATACCCACAGTTTTTAGTTTGATCTGAAATAACAAATTTGCTCAATTTACCTTTTATTATATGTTATTATTTAAAAATTAATGATATTCATCTATGTGAAGACACTGATCGTGTTAATTATCTCATAATAAGTATCAACAATGATTTAACAAAGTAGGAAACAGCTATTTTTAGAAAAGGCTCTCATGTGGTCCTTACCTGGGTCACCACGTTGGTGACCCCTGTTCTAGATAATACCCAAGAATAATAATAAACAACGGTTGTGTTTTGACTGTGGGTTTGTTTAACTACTAATTGTGTACCTGTATAGTGCCTGTCAAAGTTTGAAAACACAATATTTTTCATCGTTTTTGAAAGACACGTGCATTTTTTTTTGTTTCATGCATTTAATTTTTTATTGAAAAATCCGCTTTTAGCATGAATAAGAGCTTTACACTCTCTCAGCAGTTCATTTCTCCAAACATTCATCAGAAATATTTTTCTTGTAAAAT
Organism: Silurus meridionalis; assembly: GCF_014805685.1. Lineage (NCBI taxonomy): Eukaryota > Metazoa > Chordata > Actinopteri > Siluriformes > Siluridae > Silurus > Silurus meridionalis. The sequence continues at coordinate 28,578,214 of NC_060887.1, forward strand.
TTCTCAAAGGTATTTTTTGGTATTTCTTTCTGACCTTGCGATCCAGTTCATTCCAGTGCGGTTCAATAGGATTAAGATGTGGTTATTGGCCAGGCCATTCCACGATGAATAACTCTTCAACCAACTTTTTGCTGTTTAAATATAGTTTACAGAGCTTGGACGTATGGCTCACTGTCTTGTATGGTGAAAATGGGTCCAGATAGCTGCAGTCTAGATGGAATTGCATGGCATTAAAGTATAGAATAGTAGCCATTTTGGTATTGTTTGCATGATGCTGCCAGTAGGTAGCCAGTATTCCTTTCACTCTGAAAAAGTCTCCACCATTCCCTGATCCAAAACAACATCAGACGATTAAGCTTCCACTTAAATGTTTGACTGTGGGTATGAGGCAGTCTGCTGATATCTTCTCTCCTGCTCTCACAAGGTCTTCTGCTATTGCCAGAAAATTTTACATTTGGACTCACTGTCCACAGAACAGACTTTCTTGCCCAATTCTTGTGTGTTTACCCTTTACTTAGTTTGTTGCATATATACAAAAAGAAAACGCATGTTGCTCAAAAAACATTAAAAGCATAACTTTTTTATTTTCTGTTTTTCCGAAGATTTGTTCACATTGCTGGATAGTAACAAGCCAACGCAAAACAGACACAAGCCTGTTTAATCAATGTGTAAACATATACCAGCTGTCGAAATATCTGTGATGCTTTTGCACCTTCACATCATTATAACAGAGAAAAGTGCTTCATCACAGATGCTAACTGACCTAATGAAATATGTTAAAAGCTAAAAAAAAAAAAAAAAAAAACTAAAACTCACTAAAATTATATGGTTAATAAATTATTATTTCATGTTAATATGTGGTCAGTTGAATCAAGAGAAAAAAGTGATAGGCTAAAAGTATTAATTTGCAGTATTTTATCTTATGTGAAGAGACAGAGACTGGAAAATATCGCTGACAAAGTGCTGATGAAGCACATATTGATTACTTACTTCCCAAGTCATTTTTAAAATTTGCCACTAGAGTAATTCTCCATAAGTAAATTAGGCAATAGATACAGAGGTGAGTGGATCTTTCAGTGGATTTTGAATGCAATATATAAATGAAGGTTTTAGAGGTAGAGAGGCTTAAAGATTAATGCTTACATCTGATTGAAATAAATGAAAATAAGAACCATATTTCAGATTAGGAAAACCTGTATCTTTTAGAACTATATAGAGCAGAAAATGTCAAAGTGAGACCAAGGGAAGATTTTTTTTACAGACCAGCATACATGTTAATCTGATAAAAATGAACTTTGTGACAATGTGCAATGCCCATACTTTAATACCAGTGATATGAGGAAAGTTGCAACATGCTACATTAACTGCTGAGTGAACCAATTTATTTGTGAGTTGTCACTTAGTGAGAGCATCAAAAAGTGTAAGCCCTTGGAGATACATTATTTATCTCCACTCTAATCACCATTAGTCATCAAACTAATCAAATGAGTGAGATGAAATTCAGCAGAAATTGTTCAGTTTTTGATGTTGCAGCTGATTAAGTTATCTATAGACAGGGTGGCTTCTCTTCAGAAATGTCACCGGCAGACTTTTTAGAACAAAATGCTTTTATGTTATGAATTAAAAGTCTTCTTTAAAAGATTGGCATCATATTTTTCTAGTGATTTGTACAAATTGAAACCGAATTTCAGTGTTTGGCTCACACTCAGTTCGATTTTCCAAATGCATAAGCTATTTTGGGTTTTTTTTGGATTGCAACTGAGACTTTGCAAAATCTTAAATCACTAACTTAAGTGTCCTTTACATATTAATATATGAAGTGTCTGCCTTCTCTTCATCATCATACACACAATTCTGTACAAGGTGTACAATGTACTTATTGCACACACATGGCCTTAGAAGCTAGATATTCAGCCTGTAAAGTAGAAAATCATATTCGACCCAGAGACAAGAGGTATTCCAATAAAAACATGGATATATAGCAAAACATGGATGTAAGTTATCCTGTAGCGCTAGATGCATAGATTACATATTCAGCAAACATTTAAAAAAATTTAATAATTTAATACCGACATCTAGTATTAATAATATTCAAAATGACATTACCACTTTCCAAACAGGAATTTGAATAGTCTGATATTGTAAAATTGACAATAGACAGACTTTAGATTAGATTTAACAGATCAAAAGCATGGCTCTTAACCTGATGATTAATGTGCTGATTAAAGATAGAGTCCAATCTTCAGGCACAGAATAAACATACTCCATTCTGTTTGCTTATGACACCTTTAGGTAATTGAGTAATTGCAACTAGAGTGAGCACCGAATCAGAAACCCTAGCGCCCCTGCACTTAGAGAGCAGAATTAGTCTTCACTACAGTTAGGCTAATGCTAATGCTGGTGATTCCTCTGAGTCATGCAGTAGGGCGTGCCATTGTCCACAACAGACAATAATAAAAATAAAAATTGATGAATCTGAATATAATATTATGGGTATACACAAACATACCACGTAAAGACATTTAAATAAAAGCACTTATGTTTTTTTAGTTGGAAAAAAGTCTCCCATGTGATCCCGCCTATACATTTATTTGCAACAAAATGTTCAGATACTTTTTCGGTGTTCCTGCATTTGTGTAGCCAATAAAATAACTACAAGAGAATCTAATCAAACTGTTCAAGGATACAATTCAACGACAGTGATTGCAAATAGGTTACAGTAGCAGAACAAAAAAAGATATATAAATGAAGATAAGCGCATGGACTTGAAGGTCAAGTATGCTGAATAAGCAGTGTTGTTCTGTCTGTCACACATCAGCACAGAGAACAGCACCGGGCCTAAGCCTATAAATCCACATCTGGCTCTGCTTCATGTCACTGCAGAGCTCCAGAGAGGCGTTACAGCATGTAAAGGATTTAGATCCAGTGACATGGAGAAACCACGGGCAAATCTGAAGCGAGGGGTAAGTGGAAGTCAGAGGTAAGCTGGTGTACAGTACAGTGTGAGCCCAGTGCTGTAAAACCTAAACCACACCCGCCGCATTGCAGAAGCAAAAAAAGGGGGAAGAAGGCCGGCAACTTAACGCAAGTCATCAGCTGTCCCGGTGTCACGGGGAAAAAACGCACGCAGAAGAACATCTCTAAGCGCATCCCTGCGTCCTGCTACTGTACCTCCAGCGTAATGTCGGTTCCCTTTGAGATCTCCATCACAGCCTCGCTTATGCCTTATTATAACCTTCCCCCACTGCGTTCACACCGCGCCGCGCCTCCGATCGCTCCGGCGGTTCATGTAATCAATGTACACGCTGATGATCCGCATCTAATGCGCATGTTACCGCGATACTGTAACACAATAACATACCGTACTGTAGGGCTTTTCTACAGGGTTCTTTAGTGTAGTCTGGGATGCTGGGATGCTGAGATGTTAAGATCTCACTTTGAGCTCTCCAGGCATGCTTTAACGCGTTCTCCTTCTTTTACACACCGCGGTGTAAACAAAACAGCGGAATACTCATATTTACCGGTTATTCAGTAAACGCTGTGATGTGATGCGGTTTCCCGGTGTGGTGCTCAGCCTCCTCGTGTTCTCTCCTGCTCGCAGCAGCAGCTCAACTCACTGGTGTCACACACACACACACACGCACACACACACACACACACACACACACACACACACAGACACACACACACGCGCACACACAAGGACAGGGACAGCGCGCAGCATGCTGGGAGAGGAGAGCCCCTATAGAGCCCTTCATTCTTGCTTTTCTGTCAAACTTCTTTTATTTTCAAGAAATTGCACATAAGTCTGTATTTAATGGCATTTTTGTTTCAGAAATGCATCAATATATACATTAGCCTTCCCCCATACAATTTTCATAATATATATATATATATATATATATATATATATATATATATATATATTTTTTTTTTTTTTTTAATGAATTAATCAATAAATGAAAGTCAAACTGAAGCACACTTTGCACAGTGATTTTTGTTCGCAGTATTATGAAGCGTATACCAGCTTGTTTGAAACCTGGGGTTAAAGCGCAGGGTCGGCCATGATACAACACCTCTGGAGAACTGACGGTTAAGGGCCTTGCTCAAGGGCCCAAGATTGGCAGCTTGGCGACAGCAGGGCTTAAACCCCCAATCTTCCGATCAGATCAGTAACCCAGCACCTTAACCACTGAGCTACCACTCTTATCTATCTAATCATCAGTATTTGGATCTGTATTTGTATTTAAACCCAAAGTAGAAATGAACAGACTTGGAAAGTGTTTTTTTATTAAATATATTCACTGCCTCGTTATTTCATGAAACACTGAAAAAACAAATAGTGGCAGAAATGCCACTGTCAGCATGGTGTCTGAATTCTCCTAATACCTCACTGATGTTCATAATTAATCTCAACTGGAGATGTGGCAGGACTGTTTTTAATTATGTTTGCGTTTATTATTTAAAAAAATACAGCGATCCTGACCAGGCAGTTATTAGGGATGCTGTAAATGCAATGTGCAGTCTGTTCATATTAATAAAGTCTTTCTTTGTCCTATAAGTTAAATAAGAGTTGAATGTTCCTCTCCTTGATTAAATTGATCGATCTATCTATTTACACTCATGCCATGTGCCATCATGTTAATGCCAACTCATGGAAACCCTGTGGAAAGTTGCAAGTTTTATCCAGAGTTTTGGTTCCTGGATACAGGAGTAGATTGACAGACCTTTCTCTATCATGGTTAATAAATCCACCAACAACTCATAATAATAGGTATCTTGGGACCCAAACCCACAACCATGAGATTAAATGTTTCGTGTTAATTAAGTCACGCAACACTTCTACCTTCAAATGCATCTGCGATTCATATTTGTGTTTGTGTCTATCAGCTGAATCTCAATAATGCATTCATATTCATTAACATGCCAAGTTCACAGTGCTGGCAATCTCACAACCCTTGTGATAATAATCTTATTTATTTATTTCGCTCCACACAGGTTTCCTGGTGGTCTAGTGGTTACAATGCGGCGCTCTCAACGCTGCGGCCCGGGTTCGATCCCCGGTCAGGGAACCAACCCCAGCCATTAGGGTTGCACAAGCCTTAGTGCCGGTCCCAAGCCCGGATAAATGGGGAGGGTTGCGTTAGGAAGGGCATCCAGCGTAAAAACGTGCCAAATCAAACATGTGGATGGTCCGCTGTGGCGACCCCTAATGGGAGAAGCCGAAAGAAAGTATTTATTTTGCTCCACACGAAAATTAAAATAAGATTGACCATTGCTCAACTGATGCCAAATTTTCAATTGATCAGCCACCAATATTGCTATACATTCGTGCGAAATATTCAATATAACAGAGCAACAGACTGCAAAAAAAAAGAACAGCAATGTATGTGGGCTACTAAAATCCAAGAAAGTATGCAAATGAGGAACACTAAATGCTTGTCACTGTAAAAGGCCTCCTTGTGGCTCCATCATTTTTTCCCTATAGGTTGTCATAGGCAATGTAAATGGCATAAATTGTTTGACTTTCGACTTGGAAAACATCCAGCTTCAGGTAACACATGTAACAATGGCGATTCAATGAAATCAAACGTAAAAAAATCTCAAATTAAGTTCAAAAAGTTCATGTAAATCCATCACTATTAAAAATTTTGAAAACATGTAAAGCCTATTAACTTTAATCTAATTTTGATTTCTTTCTCCAAATGCTTGATGTATAAACTACAAACACATATGACTAATAAATCTAAACCATATCAGTTATGGCCTTTTTTTTTACATTATATTTTTATATTATATTTTATATTCAAACTTGCAATTCATCGGTTTAAATGATCAAGATTAAGTGCCTTATACCATTTTAAATGTAACTGAAAATATTTATATGCTGCCTGAACAAAGACTGTCAGCTGCAGTAATAAAGTTGTACTGCTTAGTAACCACATGTGCTGCTGCAATATTCATCTGTACACTGTGCCCAGACATTTCTCTGTTCCACTGACAGTCTCAATCCTGCATTCTTTCTCTGTCCAAATATCTCTCATCCTGTCTTTCTGTCTAATCTCTTTTCCCTGCTCTGTTGCTTTCAAAATGTCACATTTTTTCTCCTGTTTCTCTTTCAATAACCCTCAAGTTCTTCACCTTGTGCGCTCTCTCTCTCTTTCTCTCTCTCTCATGTCTCCTTGTTCACATACCCTCACATTCACTCTCTCACCTAATTTCTTTCATTCTCCTTAACCTGAGTTTCCTGTCATCTTGGAATGCTCTTGCTGTGCATGCTGATGAGTCTGAGTCTCTTTAATATTGAGGTAGCTTAGTCTAATCATTCTACCGAAGACCGATGAACAGGCGCCTTACTAGTAGCACAACACAACACAACCATACACACACACACACACACACACGTGTGAAATAGTCTAATAATATATATATATATATATATATATATATATATATATATATTTATATATATATATATATATATATATATATATATATATATATATATATATATATATATATATATACACACACACATATATACACATTTTACACATACACATATATACACATACACACACACACACACACACACATGAAATAGTCTATAGATATATAGACTATTTCACTCATATCTCTACAAAGGTTTCCTGGCATCAATTAAAAACCTGCCAGTAGGTGCACTGGTGGCAAATTCTATTTGGCTCAAACAATTTTGATATTCCATTTTTTTCACCTCTATTTCTTATTTCACCATATTTCACCTCTACTAACAGCCAGTAGCACTAGTGTTTATGCTTTACATACCATAATAGAAATGGATGGTGTTGTGTGCATGGTGACCTGTGATAGCCTGCTTAGCACCTGTGTTCCATATATCGTATTTTTCGGACTATAAGCCGCTACTTTTTTCCTACGCTTTGAACCCTGCGGCTTAAACAACGAAGCAGCTCATTTATACATTTTTTCTGGGTTTTTCCCAGTTTCACAAACTTCAAGCCAAAAAACTGAGCGACATAACATTAGACCAATGAAATTTCCGAACGGAAACGAAAAAACGCACCTCACCTGTGTTCTGAGCTGCACGGCATCGGGAGAAAAACTTCCACCGGGTGATTTTTAAACGCACAACGATGCCAAAAGATAAACTCCTGAGAGAAATACAGTAGTTGTGAAAGGAAGGAGGAAGACAGTGAACAATGACTTTCTTGGTAGGCTACTGTTTAGATACAAGCCGTTGTAACACGTTGAGTATGTAAAGTTCATTAGTGTAGCTCTTTAGTGAAGCTCTTACTTTCAGAGCCACCTATGAAAACTCTAAGTGCAATGATAAGATGCTTTAAGCCCTTCACTGATACGAGTTGCTCAAGCTTCATGTTTAGTAGCTTCATGACAGTTTAGTATTGTGGCTTCATGTTGAGGAACACAGGAAACACAATTATCTAATAGAGTAAAAGGAGGCCAGAGTGATTAAATGAATTTGCTGCTTGACTGATTTTGGTGTGTTGGGCAGGTCACTCAATTTATTAAGCAGAAACCTAGTTACAAGTGCTCTTCAACAAGCTGTGAAAACTGAGCAGGTTGCTGCTCAAACGGAATGCGGATTTTAAGTGTGTGAAATGCCCTGTAGACCTTACAACCTGTTACAGAGCTTAAATAAATGATCTGTGAATTCATGTATAACAGCTAATATTCATTATAAATTTATTTCAGTGTTTGATTCACCAAATTAAAAAAATCTTTTTCTGATATTTTCTGACCTTTCCTCTTTGATCATGTGTGTTTGCCATTTAATCATTTACACTTCATGGCCAAATGTTTGTGGACAATTGACCATAATCCCTGAGATGTTCATGTACGCCTCCAAGATAAACAAACCGTGTAGAATTTGATAAATGGAAGAGGAATTTGACATGTGGAAGGTTTTTGTTTATTTATTAATTAATTAATTAATTTTTTTTTTACAGTGGATTTACAAAGATTAAGAAAGAACACAAAACTAAAACACTCCTAAAATTAGTTAAATACAACATCAAATGAACACCACAACATATTAAACTGCATTATCATTTTTACAAAAATAGAGCCAAAATAAAAAATAAAAAACGTGTGAAAAACTAAGTACACCTTACTGTTTCCATAGAATTTAAGAGGATATCGTAAGGAGCTGCCAGGTGGTGCTATCAATTGGCTTTAATTAACTGATCACCAGCAAGTGTGTCCACCTTTGTGAAAGACCAAGTTTTAACAGTTTGTTTGTCTGGAGCATTAAGGTGTGAGCTAACACAATGCCAAGGAGTAAAGACATCAGCAATTATTTTAGATAAGCCGTTGTTGCTGCCCATAATTTTGGCATGGGTTATAAAGCCATCTCCAAACAATTTACTGTAAAGGCCATCATTTAACAGTGAGGAAGATCATTTATAAATGGACACATTCAAGACAGTTGCCCAGGAGTAGACGTACCAGCAAATTTACCCCAATGTCAGAATGTACAATGTTTAGAGAAATTGCAAAAAGCTCAAGAGTTACATCTCAGAGTGACACGCCTCAGTTAGCAGTTAAATGTTAAAGTTCATGGCAGCATAATTAGAGTGACTGAACAAGTATGATTTGCTTGAAAGAGTTGCCAAGAGGAAGTCTATTCCATGGCTTTACAATGGCCATTGTAAAGATTGTAAAGTTGCATCTGAACAAACCACAAGACTTCTGCAACAATAGTCTTTGAACAGAAAACACCAAACTGGAGATGGTTGGCCATAATGCAGAGCAGAATGTTTGGCAAAACCCAGACATAGCATATCACACACACACACACACACACACACACACACACACACACACACACACACACACACACACATCATACCAACTGTCAAGCAGGTTGGTGGAGGGAAGATAGGTTGGTTTTTCAGCCACAGGAGCTGGGCACCTTTTTGCAGCCACAGGACCTGGATAGCCATTAAGTCGACCATGAACTCCTCTGTATACCAAAGTATTCTAGAGCCAAATGTAAGGCCACCCATCCAACAACAGCTAAAGCTTGGCCAAAATGGGGCCTGTGACAGGACACCATTAAATCTACTACAGAACAGCTGAAAAGTAACAAAATCTGCTTATTGCAATTTGGTCCCAGTCCAGAACTAAAAAACTAGTGTTGGACCTTAAGAGAGCTGTGCATAAACACATGCACACAAATCTCAATGCTCTAGAATAATGTTGTAAAGCAGAGCAAGTCAAAATTCCTCCACAACAATGTGAGAGAATAATAAAGTCATACAGAAACCGATTACTTCAACTACAGTTTTTGTTGCTATAGGTGTTTCTAAAGGCTAATGAATCACAAGATGTACTTAATTTTGCACACGGGATTCTCCATTTTGAATTTATTTCTGTAAAATAAATAATGACAGTGTAGTATGTTATGTGCTGTTGTTTATCTGAGGTTGTATTTCCCTAAATCTCAAACCTGCTAAGGACTAGATGATTTTTATTATGTCCTAATAAATAAAACTATAGACTTCAAAGAGGGTGTACTTCCTTTGTTACTTGAATATATTTTGTAAGAATGGGCATTTAGCATTACTATTTTATTGAAACTTTTCTGTTAAAAACTTTATAATTGTGGAAAAAAGGACATAAGTAATCATTTCTGTTAACAGTTTCTATATGGCAATGACAGACATGTCTGCTGCTGAACACTTTGCTATGCGGAATGAAATGTCACAGTTCCAGTGGGTGAAGCAGGCATCAGATGACATGTCACTCTAAATTCCAGTTGGCAAACACACATTTAGGGTGTATGCCTTTTTAAGACCCTCAAACCCAAACAGTAAGTGATAAGGTAAAAATAAAAATAAAAAAAACCTACAAAAATAAATAAAACCTTTTTGCACAAAAAAAACCTTCAGTCCATATTCCTTCATCATTTCATGATTGTGTGTCTTTGAGGAGAGATTACAATTCTATAATATCTTAGACTTTTCCAGCATAGAATGTTACTGTATGATAAATTAAGCATGGAAAATAAGGAAAAATAAGTATTGGGGTCATGCTACCATCAGGCAAATTATTCCTATATTTTACAAACCTATTCGTTCTAAAAAGGTCATCTAATTGGCAAGGTCAGTGCCTCCACTGGCTGGAGTTAATATTCAAAAATGCAAAGCCCAATATTTATTAGCCAGCGAATATACTGATTAAGTAGACAAAAGAAGTGAAGTAGGAGTAATATTAAAAGCATTGAACGACATACATGTCATTAAAATGTTTTTACAATTAATCCTCGGGCAAACCTTGAGCCTGGCAACCACAGCTGACTCTGAGATCCATCATGTTTTATTCATGCTACTGTAAATATTCCATTAACTTTCATGAATGCCAAATTACCTCAGAGGCTCTTTACTGGAACACATACAAAGCAGATAGAAGAAGACCATCAATATTATTTTGTAAAAAAACGGGTGCTTTCAAGGTTCCAAAAACATTACTCTCTACATCACCCTTTCAAATTATTTCCCAAGAGATTACTAAACCAAGGTTTTTAGGAAAGGGTTTGCGTGGCAATACAGTTTTATGATGGGCCACTGCTTCTAGGCTAGAGAGAAGTGAAATTCACCATCACTATATTCACAGATAGCTTGAATAAAATGACCAGGTTAATTGATTTTTTTCCATAATGATGTCAGTTACAGGCTTGGGAGCTGCTCTAGATTAAGCAGTTCTAGTTTCTTGAGAAAATGTGTGAATAACATCAAGAGAAAATGAATCTATAGGCCTTGGGTTTTCCAATATTATTGTTCATAAAGGTCTGCATTTATCTTCCACTGCAGTTAACACAGAAACAGTCATCTAGGTTTAATGAATCAGGGCTGGTATAGGGTGTGCATCAGAAACTTCTGTAGGCAGTTATGCCTTGTTAATGGAAATGCGCACTATAGAAGTGAATATAGTGCTGTGGATCGCTTGTATGTCAGCAGAAAGCACCATTCGAGTTTTACAATCTTACCAATAGTAAATGCTGCCTTGCATAAGACCTTTAAGCAACTGGCATTTAGAGCTCAGATATATTATCATATGCTGTAAAAACTAAAATATGGGATTTAATCAACAGCAGGGATTTAAACCAGTTACACAGACTGTTATAGTTGTGTCATACTGTAAAATTAATTGGAACATATGGCTGCTTGATCATTATGTCATTACCTTTTACCTGATATATATTACTGTCCTAGTTACTGATTATATCGGGTGTTTTTACATTTTTCCAGGATCCTATTACTGTGGTTTTGATAAGCTGTTTTTGTCACTCTTCCATTGCTGTTTGTTAGCAAAAATCATTCATTCATTAAATTTAATAACCCCTTTGGTTATGGTTCTGTATTTCTAAAGCCTATCCTCGGAAGCCTGACTATGAGTCAGCAAAAATAATCCCAATTGTTTTGTTATTGTCATGTTATGTATTAGGTTTTTGTTTTTTCATCTAATTTCTCCTATATACAGTAATGGTAAAAGCTTAATGTAACAAGGTGGCACTATGTGACTCTAATGTAAAATAAATAGACAAAAAAAAAAAAAAAAACCCAGATTTCGAGCACTTGAGAAAAAGTTTTACAGTTGTTGTATTAAATAACAAATTATAATGTTGGAATTTGGGGGTGAGGTCTTGCCAACTAAGAGCAGCTGGTATTCTTAGATAAAATGGGGCCATTGAATGTGTGGTACATTACGCTCTCGCAGCAACAGCTTAAATACTTGCTGAAATAATAAATTATGAATAACATTATTCCACATGTAATTTGTACATCTTATAAATAGAAGAATACACTTCAAAAAGTTTATTATTTATTATTATTATTATTTTTAATCCTATCGTATAAAGTTCTCTACAATAAAAAAAAAAAAAAAACAGCACAAAGTTTAATGTGTATTAATGAGTCTAAAATGCCTAAAATTAAAAATAAAGCCATAATGTGATGCTTAAAATGCATATAATGGTTTGACTTCACAATGTGCTCATTATTAAAAGAGTAACTATAACACATTTACGTTAACACTCTTTACACATTAATACTCTTTTGCTATGACATATTCTCCACATTATGTTTTTCTTTCATTTCCTTACACTCTGCTGAAAAGCCCAGATGGGCATCATCCAGACATAGACACATTAATTCATAGACAATACTTGCACACACAAAACTACTTAAGACCAAATAATAAATGAATACAGAATAGCATAGCAAAAAATGACAGAGTGAAGTGTCTGTCTGCATGCGAGTATAATATATATGTATATATGAGTGAGAGAGAGAGATAAAATTGAGGTGTTATTTTGGGAATATGGCTCTTCCTAGTGTTACTGGTGACACTCTACGCTTTTGCCCAGTGAGATCACTGACTGCAGACAGATCGATGTATCTTGGTAGGGAAGAGTGAAAGCAATCCTATACACTCAAACAATTAACTACTAATTAGACTGCAGAGAAAGAATTGAACATTAATTCAAAAAAGAACTCTACTGAAAAAACTGAATAGCCTACTTTAAAAATGAAGCTCATCACGTTGTTCTATATCAGTACTGGTTGAAATGTCTGTCAGATGTGTTTTATATAGTTCAGTGATGTGACAAATTTCAGGAATTTCAGCTTTTAGCATCCTAAAGACTACTAGTAAATGGTTCTTTGTTCTGCATAAATAAATAAATATAAATTTATTTAAATTTATTTCAAATATACCTTAAATTTGAACTAATATTATTTAAAAAAATCATTTCTAAAAAGTGAGTTTTTGTTTCTATAGTTTGAAAGCGAAATCTGAATTATTTTTTGTAATTTTTTATTTTAAACTAACATTTCTGGAGGAATGCAAAAAATTCTGGACGGCTCTGTATGTGTTATTTAGCTCCTGCGTATTAGAGACATTGCTATGTAATAATCTGTCTCTGTTGTCAGCTGTTACTGCTGAAATTAGGTCATGCGAAACACCTCTAATAAGCATAACACTGCTAATACAAGAATACCAAATAAATACTTATATAAATGTATTTATTTGAATGAAACATATTATGCAGTCATGTATTGGTCATGTTGTTTGTATTTGATGTTAAGATAAAAATAAATAGATCTAAAAAGAGAATAACGAGAAAAAACACCCAAAATGCAGGATTTTCAAACCAGTGTCCTGGAGGGTTACAAAAACATGTGTTTTGCATTTTCTGTCAAAGCAAATTCATGAACACCTAGGTAATGAGATGAAAAGTTGTAAATGGGGTGTTAAATAAGGTCAAATTTGGCTGTGCAATGGAGAATGATAAAACACTGAGATCCAAAGACAGGGATTAAACATTTCACACCCACCGGCCACTTTCATGCAATTATACAATCAGTCAATCACGTGGCAGCAGCTTAAAGCATAACATAAATAAGACAGGTACAAATCAAAAGTGTCAGTTAATGCTCTCATCAAATATCTGAATAGAAAACAAAGTGACTACAGAGACTTTGTGGCATGGTTGTTTGTCCCAGATTTTGATGAACTGCTGATCTTCTAAGATTTTGAAACACAACATTCTCTAAGGTTTACATAGTAGAATATAGGATTTAATTAAAATGTATTAGGAAATATTAGATTAATAAGAGAAATGTTTGTATTCAGTAACTTCAGTAACCAAGCAGTGCCTGTCATGGCAAGTTGTCTCTTGCCATGACACAGCAATTTATCTCACTGGTTCCGTTTGAAAAATCAGCAATAATCATACTGTAAAAAAAGCTGTCTTTGGTTGAAAACGCTCTATCCATAGGGAAAACATTGGCTTCCTGATTACAAGCAAAGGTGCTCATCATCAAGCCGATGAGTCCACTTTTTGGACACCCTGTAGATTTAAGAACCGTATTTGTACCAGTTTATTTGCAAAGAACATTAGGTGAAAACCTGTGATTTGGTTTAAATACCTGCACACACACATCTGTATGACCACAAATCAAGAGATATTGGACATAGGCACTATAGACAAAAAGTCTTCCTGGTTTTCTACAATGGTAATATACATCTCAGGGATACTCTTTCTATACTTAACAAAGATTCAAATATTAATAAAAAATGACCATTTTTTTTGCAAAGAAGCAAATCAAATGATCATTTATTGTTATAACCAACAGCAGAGCAAATGAACAGAGCACTACGAAAATGTCATGACACTTCATATTCTGCAGGTGAAGCTATCATTTTACACTGCAAATAGATAAAACAAGCTGCTTTCTCTGCTATTAACCCTAGTGGACAAATGAATCAAATGGCTGAAGATTTCACCGTCTTGAATTAGCCTTGAATTAGTTAGATCAGAAACTCATTATTCAACTAACAAATATAGACATTTTTCGTGTGTTTTTGTGTGTGTAAGAGATGCAATCAGGAGATAAGGTTCTACATTTTTCTGCAAACGGTTACCTGCAATGCTTACTTGCTGTCACTATGCAGCATCATGACTGGAGAAAAAAGCCTTTATTGAGGGTGCTTGTTACTCATCACTGACAGAGACATAAGGGAGCATTGAATGCTCCAACTGTTCATTATTTTTAAGCCTCTAATCAAGTCTGAGTGTCTGAGAGACAAATCCCAACTGATGCATCTGGCACTTGAGTCAGCTTTCAATCGACAAATGCAGCCACCTCAATAATATAAAAGTATGGCATGCGAAATTCCAGTTATACCATTAGTGCTTTTATTTACAGACTTTCATAACTTGATGTCTAGATCAAGGTTCTCAAATACAAAGTCATGCTGTGCTACACACTTTATCTTTTGATCAAATACCTCAGATTAAATTATAAGGATCTAATCAGTGCTGAGGTACTGAGTCTGTTGATTACTGTTTGTCTTTTATGACTATTCCAGAAAGAACATTTGGTTTTTCATTAATACATGCCCAAAACATGTCAAACCTCACATTAAAATGCACACCATACAAAATATGTGGCAAAAAAAAAAGCAACATCCTTTAAAAACAACATTTGTATAATTACTAATGACATCCAGTCACAGTTTGCTACAAGAGTTAGCTTCAGAAAAACTGAGGCACTCAAATCTGTTCAACAGTAAATGATGAATATTAGTACATGAAAAGTCAGTGTTGCCCCACTGGAGTCACTCCGCATGGATCACATAAAGCAATCATGGTGTACAGCTGGAAGCCATGTAAAACCCTAATGGCTACTGTGAAATAATAAACACTACATGTTTTTAGATTCAGTTCCAAGCTTAACATCAAATAATGAAAATATGAACTACTCTGAACGAAGAAGTGTGACTGTAAGAGTAGAGCAAATAAGTTGACCTTTTGGATAGAGCATTGCATAGAATATCTGACTGAAATGGAAGTTGTATGGTCATGCTCGGTCAATACAAAAGTATTGATCGAAAATGAGCTTCCTCTTGTCCATAAATCAAACAAAACCTGAGGTAAATTAAACAAGTAGAGCTATGGTGTGTGTGTGTGTGTGTGTGTGTGTGTGTGTGTGTGTGTGTGTGTGTGTGGCTACGTTGCAATTGCGAATTATGAGTTAGCCTGGTCTTGACAAAGTTTAACCAATTCAGTAAATGTATATTTTAAGATTATACATGATATTGTACATTAGACAGACATCAGGCATCTGAAAGTTGCAAAGTCTTTATATCTGCACCTTTAAGCTTCACCAGATCAATTTGAAGTGAAAATATAATATACACCTTTTCCTGGAATTTAATGAATGACAAAACTAATTTGTATATATATATATATATATATATATATATATATATATATATATATATATATATATATATATATACACATACACAAGTTAGTAGAATATTATTCATATAAATATACATAAATACACCAAAAACCTAAATCTATTTTACAAACACAAACACACAAATGTCTATTAGCAAATAAAGCCCTTAAAGACCAGCATCAAGAGAATGTGAGTTGTGGCATATGAGTCAAGAAATATTTTCTCCCTCATATCAGCATTCCAGTTCCCACAGTTCTCCACAGAAATTCACAATTTTCCAGTAATTTATGCAATCACATTGTATATCAGCAAGGTATAATAAGTCGCTCTTGCAACTGAGCTATTTAGGGCTTGATGGTAATTGAGAGGACTGTGATTTATAACAGCTGATCAATAGCAATCATTTGGATTGTTCCAGCGCTCATGCTTCCTGGGCTTGGGATGAAATGGAAAAACACTCGAGGTTTCCCCTTACTACTCTCAGCTCATTTGAACAGGTCATTTGAAATTAATGTGGTAAAACAAAATAAAACACTGACAGCACAGTCACTGGAGACTTGGCTAGATGTGGGTGTTTTTTAATCTCTGGTTTGTAAGGCTTCAGAATTTGTTGCATTTAATCCATCATGCTGGAGTTTAGCGGATTAAAAACCAGGCGATTTGGGAAAAAACCCAAAACAGGACACTTAACAAAGACAAGCCCAACAAGTTCAGTGAAAAATCATACTTAAAATGAACATAAACACAAATTTGCACTATTATCTTGACTGATGCCATTTATTCACAGCTAACAGCGTTGACTGAAAAGTGCTGTAGATTTAGTCTAACCTAAAGGAAAGCAGTTTGATGTAGATGCTGTTTGATTTGGAAATGACTATACCTCTTGGTCACCCACAAATCCTTTGATAGTTTTGTGAATGAGTATGAGTCCCAAAATGGAAACCATCTGGATACACTGATCCCCACGTGGGGAGTGTGTGAAATGCCTGTGTGTTGATTTATGCCACTACAGAAACAGCAGGCAATGAAGGTACGGCACGACAATTCAGATTTTATCCAACCACAGCACACAGTCAGTGATTTATACATGTACTTACAATTGCAGAACATCCGGCACATCCAGGGTCGATCCATCCGTTACGATGAAGATCCAAGATCGTTCACAATAGAAAGGGATGAGAAATTAAATCATAAAACATTTTTTAATAATACTTGTCATATAACTTTGATAAAATAGCTTTCAATTTCTATAAGAAAATGTCATGGGCTATTCCTCAATAGTGGTGGAACAGACAGAAGTCTGTGCAGATCTTGTGTTAAACAGACTATGTGGTGGTTTCAGAATGCCTGGTTACGGGTCACTGGTTTTGAGCAGCTGCCAATGGATTATATTATGTAACATGTATTTCATTCATTCATAAAATACTCATGTTAAAACATACATTTAGGTGCAGTGAGATACATTGTGCACAAATTAGACTGAAAAATGGATGTAACAATTTCAGATAGACTAATATAAGAGGATTTTTGTTTATGCTTGACAAAAGGTATAAAGTTTCAGGCATTATGCACAATACATGAAGAAATACATCTAAAAACACACCAAAGGCACATGAAATAATGACAGGTTCATAAATCTTCTATTACAAATAAATATATATATATATATATATATATATATATATATATATATATATATATATATATATATATATTTTTTTTTTTTTTTTTTTTTTTCTAGTAAAATAGATCTAGGGCATTGTTTTTTGAAAGGGGGGTTAATGAAAATTACAAATTCACTAGAAAATCTTTAAAGGTCATTTATTTTGCAAATCAATAAAAATATGCTGACAACCTTTTACACCTGGAAAACACCTACAGCAGCATAAGCCAGTGCTGTGAAACAAGCTACCGAAATCAAACAATGAACAATTAATAATAATAATAATAATAATAATAATAATCAAAATTCAGCTCAGCACACACACACACACACACACACACACACACACACGCGCGCCGCAAAGTCCCAAAGAAACAACAAAGTAATGGTATGTAACGTTAATTAAACTATTGTGCATGCATGCAGAATGCCTGGTGTAACAGCACAAACAGATGTTACACCGCAAAACAGTTTCTGTGGGACGAATCACATTTAAAAGGCTTACATACCTGCTCAGTATCTGTTTGGTTACTCCAAAAAACCACACACACACACACCTCTAGAGAAATATCAGAAGTGCGCTAGTGCTTCCAACACGCGTTGCACAGAGACCTGAAAGCCAGCGACTTGCGCATCACGCGCACAAACACACGCACACGTTTAGACACCGTATATTATACGTGAGCTGCGCAGACACGCAGACCCTCCAGTCTGTCTTCTAAAGGACGCCCCTTTCTGAAAACCAGGCTCCCGCGCGCAGCTTTGCAAGCCACGCCCACTTATGATAATTGGGGCATGCCGTGATGAAAGGTGATTGGATAACTGGGTATCCTTCAAAACAAATGAACCTGCGTATTGCAAATTGTTCAAAAGTAATTAATTGCATTAATAACATTCAATGGCAAGTGATTCACTTTCATATCATCTCTGGATAATTAAAACTTAGTATAAATGTAAATTCATAGCACATCCTAGATTGTCTATATATCATCTACTGTATATATACACTGTGCCTTACTTTTGTACAGTTTTACATTCATTGTACATATCCCATATTGTACATTTATCTCATATTTATGAAAATATACAGTGCCTTACACACATCTTGCTATAATATATATACATTTTATATGTATACTCTTAGTATACTTAGTATATGCACATTTTCACACCTTTATAGCCTGTACATATTCATCTGCACTTGCTGTACTATGCAATGAAAATCTATCTATCTATCTATCTATCTATCTATCTATCTATCTATCTATCTATCTATCTATCTATCTATCTATCTATCTATCTATCTATCTATCTATCTATCTATCATAATGAATATACATTAGTAGATAAATACAGCTGCTACTGTAATGGGTCAAATACCCCCCCTTTCTCTCTCATTCTCTCTCCCTCTCTGTCCCTCTCTCTTAATATTAGAATTAAATTGTACATGTTGTCAACAAAAAAAAGCACGAAAATAATAATTAAAAACAAATAAATGAAAAGATATGCTTATAGAACTTTTTTTAAATATTATTACATAATAAACAATATTTTTTTTTATAGTTTTTGGGGTGTAACAAAGAAAAGTCACAGCAAGATATAGATTTATTTAGTTCTACAAGAACAATTGTGGCTTGTCTGCACAGACCAAGATTTACTTATATGAAATGTATCAGCTCTTAACTTTGACCTCTGCCGGACAGTCTAATAATATACGCTTACCTATAGATAGACAAAATCGAACGACTAAGATTATTAGATTATTCACATAATCACTTTATCCTTGTCAGAGTTGCAGTTAAAGAGCTACAAGCCTCACTATGCTGAAAAACTGTGTGTGCAGGACTAATACATTCTAACAAATACAGAGGCAAGTAACTCCACACAAACACCAGTTTAGGGTCGAACTGTGGCCTTGGAGGACTTTACAGCATTGTAACACTGTAACCTTCTCCAAACAGAATATGATTTATCACTTCTTAAAAGCTCAGTTTGTATGTTTTTTGTTTGATTGACAATAATGGTGCTAGTTATCAGAGGAATCTTTATATTGACAAAAAAAGAGACAATAAGCAGTCAAACAAAGAAGCAGGAGCTAGAGATTGAAGAAGCTCAAAATGATAGGAGTAGCAGCTTTTATGCTTCACAGAGTGTAGCATGTCAGGTAACAAAAAAAGACTAAACTGTCAGTGGATGGATAATGTCATGCATAATGTCTGTAAAATTATTCGATCCATAAGAATTACTGGTATACACCCATACCCTGCCATGTAAACTCCAGTATATGGAGGCAGAGAGTAAAATAATGCAGGTGTCATACATTATCTAGAGAAAAATAATAGTTTAGAGCTTGGTTGGACAGACAACCTTGCTGCAGGCAAATTGACACCATGCCAGGGCTGGCTAAAGATTTTGTACTACTGTTGCTATTTGATGGATTATTCAGAGTAGATTTATCACCTGAAATAAAGAAATATTCTTCCTCTCCCAGATTTTTAAAGTAAACACAGATAGCTGAGTGATCATGTGAGGGATTTTACCTTTGTGCATCAGAGCCAAATCAGTACACATACTATAAAGCAACATCGTACTTTGTTACCCATGACAGCGTAACATGAATCAGATATAATATGATAACCTGAGGCAAACTTCTGCTACACACACAGCTTCTATTTATCTGACACAGTTTTCTGCTCTTAAGCTTAAAACATCTGCAGTTATGAATCCTTTTTAGTATGGAACACATCACAAACCCTCTTCTGTTTGCAGAATATGATCTAGTTTTATTATTATACTCCACTGCTTTCCTATATAAGCCATAAACATTGCTCAGGAGAATATTAGCAACATTAATTTTATAGGTAATTGTAAAACCCAGGTTGAAATTATTTCCTTTATCTTCTTAAATATCCTATGAATCACAATGAATTGCATATATATATATATATATATATATATATATATATATATATATATATATATATATATATATATATATATACTTATTTATTAAACGTAAATCTGTGAAACAAAGCAAAACAAACAATGAATAAATCCTTGTTGTTGTTGTTATTTGTCTTTTTATTTATGCCAGAATTCAAACTGGATGTTACTTATTAAAAAAAAATTATAAATAGTTGTGATTATAAAAACACATCAGTGCCTAATCTGAAATTTCTTAAATTCAAGTGATCATTCAATGTGTCATATATACAGTATGTATAATTAACTATTAATTACTTTAACAATTTGGTCACGTTTCAAATTTGGTCAAGAACACGGTGTAGGTATTGCAATTTTGTTTGCGATTTAGAAAAAAATAGTGGTTTCCGAATAAACGCTTTAGTGTTAAAGCACAAATAACAGTGGTTGTAGGAAATGGAGTAAAACTGACCCTGTATATGTTTTCTTGAAGCTAGATATTGTACAGCTTATGGCACTGTGTTGATGCCTCCTTAGTATAGTCAGTTAGCTTGTGCAAAGTGCACACTGCAGCATTTACACATTCAGTAAACTGGTGTGTGTAAAAAGAAGACAGGGTGGGAGTGGTAGAATGTGGCAGTTGCTTATGAATATCTATAACAACTTTGCTTTTATTTTAATCTAAACCTGATGAAATGGAACTGACTGAAATGGAACTCACACACACACACACACACACACACACACACACACACACACACACACACACACACTCACTCAAATGTGTGTTACCGAACTGTACAACCTGAACTTAACACACACTCATTACTCATCGCAATCCATTCCACCATCATTTATTTGTAATTATTTATACTTGAAACGCATTACACTGTTTACCTGCTGTTTTGTTGCACCTCTTGACTGCTGCTACTGCTGTTTTTTGCACTGCATTGTGTCTGTTTATATTTACTCCCAGTTATAGTTTTTACACTTAATAATCAGAGTATACAGTAGGTTTACTGGTCGGCGCTATCTTGGGTTATGTGTTTTGTCTTGTGTTGTCTGTCTGCACTCTCTGTCTGTTGCACTCTCTTTGCACTAGGTTGCATTGAATGCACTTTATGTAGTTTTGAGTTGTGTTGTAGCTCTGTGTTGTTTAGTTTAGCACCAGGGTTCTGGAGGAATGTTGTTTCGTTTTTAGTGTGTACTGTGTACCACTGTGTATAGTAGAAATGACAATAAAAGCCTCTTGACTCTCTAATACACCTAATACTAATACATCATCCTGCAATTACAATAATAATAATACTACTCTTAATAATAATAATAATAATAATAATAATAATAATAAATACCCTCTGCAAACACAGCATGTAGGCCCCATTTTGAGAACCACTTTTTGAAATTGTATTAGCCTATTACACATGGAAAACATTGACTAGTAATTTCAATCTGATTTTCCTACTGCCATGTTCAGATAATCACTAACTCCAGGCTGCTAGCCAAAGCTTTGAATGGAGCAGAGCAGAGCTCTTGCAGAATCAATAGGAACACCATGGGAAGCAGGCAGATAAAAGTGTGTCTGCTGATTCTATGCTGATTCTATGCTTATTTTTAGATTCCTAACTTCATTTCATCAGAAGCAATTTTGTAGACAGAATTCATTTCACCACAGGGTATCTGTGACTCTCACAAACCTCAGTCCATAGAGTGGGCACACAGGTCTGCTAAGCTTCCAGCATAATCAAAAAGAGGAATAAAGAACATTAAAATGTAAAATCATCCCGTGAGAAAATTACAAATAGCTACAATAATACACAGAGAGGGTTACTCACCCCGAGACACCCATCCGCCTCTGTGCTCTGACTGAGCACCGAGGTCACATCTTACCCTCTCCCCAACATGCATAATGCATCATTTATTAATGTGCTTTCATTAATCCAAATGTGTCAATGAGTAATGCTCTTGAAATTGACAAGAGCAGGCATTTGCCTGATGAGCCTGATGTGCTTTGGTTGTGTATCATTATAACTGGATTATTTAGTGCAACACTAGCATGATAATTATGCACTTATTATATTTCAGTGTGCCTAATGGACAATGGTTTGGTAAAATAAATAAATAAATAAAAAAGACAGAAAACGATCATAAAACATCTCTCACAAGATAATATCTGATTACAGATACATAGGTAAACACAACTGAGAAAACATATTTTATCACTGTATATTTAGAGCTTGGTTCTAATGTTCTTTGAAAATTCCAGACTAAAGAAGGAAGTACACTTTGCAGCTGGTGCCATTTTATTTGACATATTCTCCATGTAATTTTCATGATGTCGGCCTGACATACCATACCAACTATCATACGGTTCATTATTCAACAACTACATTCTGTATAATAAGTCAGTAAACATACTTTTATTTGAATCCGTCTACAAACACACAAAGGAAAAAATCTTCTAAAGAAAACAGAGTGATTATCACAGGCAAGCAGACTGATCATGCAAAATCCAGCTGTTGTTGCAAGTTCCCAAACCGATTGTCTATTTGTCTTTATTTTTTCCTATAATTTGGAGGATCTGTTGTCTTCTGACTTTCTATATTAAGTCTAACTCTTGATATAAATTCAACCCTATGTCTATCAGTGACACTTCTAAACAGATTTATTGGCAGATGAGACAATTATTTAAAAATAAAAGGAGGATAAATTACATTTCAAACCTTAATCAAAACATGTAAACAAAAAAAAAATGATCTCATCTTATTTATTTACAGCACATCTGTGATTTAACAGTGTCAGAAGTAATGAAAAAGGTTTAGGTACCTGGGGTCAACTGTGCAGTGAGTGTGTGTGTGTTAGAGAAGTGAAGAGTGCAGGTAGGGTGGAGTGGGTGGAGAAGAGTGATAGCAGGAGTGATTTGTGATAGAAGGGTATCTGCAACAGTGAAAGGGAAAGTTTATAGGACTGTGGTGAGACCTGTGATGTTGTATGGTTTAGAGACCGTGGCATTGAGTAAAAGACAGGAGGTGGAGCTGGAGGTAGCAGAGATAAAGATGTTGAGGTTTTCGTTGGGAGTGACGACGATGGACAGGATTAGAAATAAGTTTATTAGAGGGACAGCACATGTAGGATGTTTTGGAGACAAGGTGAGGGAGGCGAGATTGAGATGGACATGGTGTATATCAGTAGGAGAATGCTGAGGATGGAGCCACCAGGAATGAGGAAAAGAGGAAGACCAAGGAGGAGGTTTATGGATGTTGTGAAGACAGACATGCAGGTAGTTGGTTTGAAAGGGGCAGATGTAGAGGACAGAGTAGTATGGAGACGGATGATCTACTATGGCGACCCCTACCGGTTGCAGCCAAAAGAGGAAGAAGTCGTCTCCTAATTTTAATTTACACTCTATAGAGTTTTATACCATTTTGACATTCGAATATAACAGTTTCAACAATATAAAATGCAAATATGCAGCACAAATGTGCAGTATAGCCTTTATCGTGTAATCTGTAGTCACGTGCTATTCGGAGAAAGTATTACAATCCTGCCACCTAGTGGCTCAGAAAGTCTGGTGAACAGCACTTCAGAACTCTAGGCTTTAAAAACCATGTTAATTTGGTTGTTTCTGTGTTGTAATCGTACTGACAGAATCGTATTCTAACAGTTGTAGAAATTTTGAGTTACAGAGCATTAAAATTTCAAATAAATAAATATCCTAATGTATATTTCTCTAACATTTCTGTCGTGTAAACCTTTATAAATAGCACTAGACTAATTGTTTAGCTTCTGATGTAGGTGAATTAGAGCCAATTTAGGCTTTAAATGGGCAGCATCTTTTGTATTTCTTCTAGTAAATAATTTTGCTAATAATTGTTCTTAGCTATTTGTATACATACTCCAACTATTCAAAACATTATGACAACATTATGACTGGTGAAGTAAATATTTTTCTTACGGCTTCTCCCATTAGGGGTCGCTATAGAGGATCATCTGTCTCCATACTACTCTGTCCTCTACATCTGCCTCTTTCAAACCAACTACCTGCATGACTTCCCTCACCACATCCATAAACCTCCTCCTTAGCCTTCCTCTTTTCCTCCTTTCTGGTGGCTCCATCCTCAACATGCTCCTACAGATATCCTCCATGTCCCTCCTCTGCACGTGTCCAAACCATCTCAAATGATTGATGAAGTAAAAAACACTGATTATTTCTTCATCATGGCAGCTGTTAGTGTGTGGGATATATTAGACAGCAAGTGAACATTTTGTCCCTAAGTTGATTGTGTGTTAGAAGCAGAAAAAATGGCCAGACGTAAGGATTTGAGTGAATTTGGCAAGGTGTAAATGGTAATGGACAGATGACAGGGTCAGAGCATCTCCAAAACAGCAGCTGTTGTGAAATTTTCCCGGTCTGCCGCGGTCAGTATCTATCAAAAGTGGTCCAATGAATCTCATTGATGCACGTGGGAGCGAAGGCTGGTCCGTGTGGTCTGAGCCAACAGATGAGCTCCTGTAGCTCAAATTGCTGAAGAAGTTAATAGCTGTAATGCTCGACAGGTCAGAGCCGTTTTGGCAGCAAAAGGGGGACCAAAACAATATTAGGCAGGTGGCCATAATGTTATGACTGATATTGGTGTCTGATTTGCAATTGTGTATAGAATCTGAACAAAATAAGTTCAGCTCTAGGTAATACCAATTACAAATATAAAGAAAGATTCCTATTCAGCATTTATACATTTTCTGAGTATGTTGAGAAGTGCCAGAGTGAACACTGACATGCATATTTACAAATTTCAGACACAGTGTCCAGATATAAATTAATATATTTTTTCTAGCTTCCTAAATGTATAAAGTAAGTACAAATGTATGTAAATGTGCACATAATTCATCTTATAATTTAACCCGGAATATAATTTAGTAAAACCTTAAGGTATTGTGGTATTGTCTTTTAGGACAATGAAATATTAAAGTATTATGCAAAAGGACAAGTAAAGAACTTTAGTGAAACTTTACATTTAGGGGTATTCATGCAAAAGATATACTGCAAAAATGTATGTTGTTATAAAACATTTATAATTATCAGGTCTGCAAATGTCATTAAATAATTATATGATAAATCTGTTACAAATTTGTCTATGTTCTGTTTTTATTATACCACATCATAGTCACAGGATGTTACATGGTTCATTGAGTTTGCAGTACTTAAAACATGGTGATGTGGACTGAGATATTTTTATAGTTATGTATGCAGAAATAAATGATTTAACAATGCATTAGGTCTGACTTGTCCTGGTTATGTCATAAGTGTCATTTCAGAGAAATGCAAAGATAAAATATTGATCAGGATGTTTTATTATGTACTTTTGCCCTGAAAGAGTGACAGAGATTCTACAGGCCCTCTCAGGAATAGAACGTTATATAAAAAAAAACATAATCAATGTTTGTAATGGTAGAGGTAATAATTATACAGTATGTTCACCCTGAATTAGACAAATTTCTAATCAGCTTCGGCCTGAGCGTAAACAGAATTTACATGTATACATGTTACGAGCTGGAGCTCATCATACATGTACAATATCTGATATTTACATATGACTGAACAGGGCACAGAAGTATGTAGATAAAAGGTATGGCTTAACAATAGAATACTTAATTTAATGTCACATGTAGTGACATTAAATTAACCCTTGTCTATCTAATCTATTATCATGTATAATGTAATCCAGTTCTTGAAGTGCATTTTTAAAGCTGTGTATAATTAGAATGAAATGTAAATCTCCAGTACATGCAGCTTGACAAATTCTTGACAAAATCTACTCAAATGTGGCATGCTTTGCATCCATAAAAATATATTCTGCAAATAGGTGCAAAAACAACTCACATGTAGTGTGTTTATTTCTAGCAGAACCTCAAATTAACAATAAATAATCGTGTAATGGATGTGGTGTTAGGTCACAGTATATCAGTTAACAGTATATACATTATAGAACTGTGTATACACATTTATGGGTAGAAAATTTTTAGAGAGGGTGCTGAAGAAAGGCATCCTCACATAGACAGCTAATTCACAGCTGATGGGAAATCAACATTACAGTGCTAAAGTTAGATGATAACAGATAGTCTGTGTTGCAGAGCAAACTCTGTTTAATATAATTTGCAGGAAGAGCAAAATAAATAGATATTTTATATATGTGTATATATATATATATATATATATATATATATATATATATATATATATATATATATATATATATATATATATACAGTGAGGAAAATAAGTATTTGAACACCCTGCTATTTTGCAAGTTCTCCCACTTAGAAATCATGGAGGGTCTGAAATTGTCATCGTAGGTGCATGTCCACTGTGAGAGACATAATCTAAAAAAAAAAAATCCAGAAATCACAATATATGATTTTTAAACTATTTATTTGTATGATACAGCTGCAAATAAGTATTTGAACACCTGTCTATCAGCTAGAATTCTGACCCTCAAAGACCTGTTAGTCTGCCTTTAAAATGTCCACCTCCACTACATTTATTATCCTAAATTAGATGCACCTGTTTGAGGTCGTTAGCTGCATAAAGACACCTGTCCACCCCATACAATCAGTAAGAATCCAACTACTAACATGGCCAAGACCAAAGAGCTGTCCAAAGACACTAGAGACAAAATTGTACACCTCCACAAGGCTGGAAAGGGCTACGGGAAATTGCCAAGCAGCTTGGTGAAAAAGGTCCACTGTTGGAGCAATCATTAGAAAATGGAAGAAGCTAAACATGACTGTCAATCTCCCTCAGACTGGGGCTCTATGCAAGATCTCACCTCGTGGGGTCTCAATGATCCTAAGGAAGGTGAGAAATCAGCCCAGAACTACACGGGAGGAGCTGGTCAATGACCTGAAAAGAGCTGGGACCACCATTTCCAAGGTTACTGTTGGTAATACACTAATACGTCATGGTTTGAAATCATGCATGTCACGGAAGGTTCCCCTGCTTAAACCAGCACATGTCCAGGCACGTCTTAAGTTTGCCAATGACCATTTGGATGATCCAGAGGAGTCATGGGAGAAAGTCATGTGGTCAAATGAGACCAAAATAGAACTTTTGGGTTATAATTCCACTAAACGTGTTTGGAGGAAGAAGAATGATAAGTACCATCCCAAGAACACCATCCCTACTGTGAAGCATGGGGGTGGTAGCATCATGCTTTGGGGGTGTTTTTCTGCACATGGGACAGGGCGATCGCACTGTATTAAGGAGAGGATGACCGGGGCCATGTATTGCGAGATTTTGGTGAACAACCTCCTTCCCTCAGTTAGAACATTGAAGATGGGTCGAGGCTGGGTCTTCCAACATGACAATGACCCGAAGCACACAGCCAGGATAACCAAGGAGTGGCTCTGTAAGAAGCATATCAAGGTTCTGGCATGGCCTAGCCAGTCTCCAGACCTAAACCCAATAGAGAATCTTTGAGGAGCTCAAACTCCGTGTTTCTCAGCGACAGGCCAGAAACCTGACTGATCTAGAGAAGATCTGTGTGGAGGAGGCCAAAATCCTCCTGCAGTGTGTGCAAACCTGGTGAAAACTACAGGAAACGTTTGACCTCTGTAATTGCAAACAAAAGCTACTGTACCAAATATTAACATTGACTTTCTCAGGTGTTCAAATACTTATTTGCAGCTGTATCATACAAATAAATAGTTAAAAAATCATACATTGTGATTTTTGTTTTTTTTTATTTTTAGATTATGTCTCTCACAGTGGACATGCACCTACGATGACAATTGACAACCCCTCCATGATTTCTAAGTGGGAGAACATGCAAAATAGCAGGGTGTTCAAATACTTATTTTCCTCACTGTATATATATATATATATATATATATATATATATATATATATATATATATATATATATATATATAGATAGATAGATAGATAGATAGATAGATAGATAGATAGATAGAGAGGACAGTAAATCTGTACTGCTATACAAGCTGTTATTGACTAATCTGAAATATATCCAGGTTTTATTTCTAATTTATTGTCCATTGAAAATTTACTGAAATGGTTGCTGAAAAGTGAGCGGTGTGTGTGTATATATATATATATATATATATATATATATATATATATATATATATATATATATATATATATATATATATGAATCTAGTTAATTTCTGCATAATGATAATGTCAGGTCAACTGGTAGTTAAATATGAACACATGCCACCCAAATCCTGTTATCTTCACTTAACTCCTGAGTACAATCCTGGTAATAGGAGACATTCAATTCGCATTTAAAAGCATTTTACCATATTGATCCAATATTCAAACAATACTGAAAGATGTAGCACATGAGAGACAGCATGATATAGAAGAAAAGTGAAAGAGAGGAAAGATTCAAAGCAGGACAGAAATTATATTACATTTCTATATTTTAAATATCTACTATAGAGTTAAAGGGACATGAGAGAGAGACAGAGATAGATAGATAGATAGATAGATAGATAGATAGATAGATAGATAGATAGATAGATAGATAGATAGATAGATAGAGAGAGAGAGAGAGAGAGAGAGAGATGAGAACCAATAATGGCAGTTTACAATAAACACTAGTTTTGTTCTAAAGGTCATCTACACCTGGATGCTTAGACAGAGGGAAAGAGTAAGAGAAAAAATAGCAGACAGTAATAAACAAGGCTTGAGTATTACACAGGGAGAGATAAATGATGCAAAGATTGTGACTTACAATAAAAAAAAGTAAATTAATGAATGAAAATACAGTATATAATAGCAGCAGCATTCATCACGTCATTAAAAAAAGCACTAAATTTAACTTTTTTTATTAGGGCGATTTTTTAAGTCACGGTTTTGTTCAGTCTCGTTACGGTTAGAGGGAAGAAATGCGAAACAATTTTTGCTTGCCTTTTTTTATTATTGTTATTATTATTGACATTTGTGATCATTAACATTTGAACAGTTTAAATTTGTAAAGCATCATTTTATTAAAAGACTGCTTGGTTAAAAAAATATATAAAAATATAATATTTTATAATATTTTATTAAAATAAAATAGAATAAATCAAATTAATGCAATACACTTTTTTTTATTATTTTGATTTAAATTAAGAAGTTGTCACCAATTAAATATAATAAATTAATTATAATAAATACATGGAAAAATTAATTAAATGGTGTACATTTGTTAGACCCCATTTGGGTAATACTGTGTGTGTGTGTGTGTGTGTGTGTGTGTGTGTGTGTGTGTGTGTGTTTACATTTACTATGTAATTTTTTAAAGATATGATCTACTTACCTGTTCTGCTCATTTTAATATTCTTTAACAAATACCTTCATTCCTTCCATCTTTCATTCATTCACTTTCTCGATATGTGGAATTGTCAGGATTTTCTCCTTTTAAGAGAAATTCTTAAACAAATGTTTACATAAAATGCTAAAGAATTCATAGAGCTAGGATACCCCTGATATTATTGTGTATTGTGTTTCATGTAATGAAATTTTCATTAGTAATAATAATAAAACAAAAATTCGCTCAAAGTGCAAGCCGGAGTCTAAAAAAACTTGCAGCCTGCCACTTAATACGTTCGTGAGGGAACTCAGATTTTATGTTCTGCAGGTAAAAAGCATTGCATTCTGTACACATGTGTACCAAACTGAAAAAAAAACATGTACTGAAAGATTTCGATACAAATACTTGCAACATTACACCCCTGATGTATATTAATTCCACCAAATAAGAAATAATGTACACAGAAATATATTCATCTTCAGAAAGCAATTTATTGTGGTCAGGGTGCTGGTGGAGCCAAAACCTGTCCCAGTATCACCAGGCACATAGCAGAAGTACACCATGGGCTCGCTGACAGAGCATTGTAGGGCTACACACACATATTCACATACTGTACACTCACAAACAGAGGCCATTTTAAAATAGGTCATCTACCTATTGGTGTGTTTTGAGGAGGTGTGAAGAAACCAGGGAACCTGGAGGAAACCAATACAAACATAAGGAGAATATAAGAATAGAGATAACACAGAAATACTGCACAGACAGCAACCGAAGCTCAGGATCATACCAGGGATCTTGGAGATGTGAGACAGCAATACTACTCACTGCAGCATAAGTAATAGCAGTGATAACTGATATATACAGGGCTTATGTCCAAGTGTTTTTGCTTTGAGTCATATGCAATTCATGAGTCATTAAACTGATACACAGACACTGATTTGTTTCTCTCAACATTGTTGTATCTCTTATTCTTTCTCTCGGTTTTATTGTTTTTTTACATATTCATCTACAATGTACTGCTGTTGAAGTGTGTATTTAGGCCAGTGTGACTCGTGTTTTTTCCCCAATTGTTTAGTTGTTGTGAAACTGAGGCATGAATAAAAGGTGGAACAACACAGTTTGGACTACATTAGTGTAAAGTAAGGCTGTTAAAAAGAAAGCAAAAATCTAATTTAAACCACTGCATGGTGTATTAGTCAAGGCTCTAAACTCTCCTGGGGTGAGGGTTACTCACTGCTGAAAAACTCAAATAGCATGCAGAGGTTATTCAGATAAAGAAACAACTTTGAAATAATATTTAATGCTCCAAACAAAATGCAAAAATACAAATGGCATTGCGTTTATTTTCCCAGGAACCTGGCTGTACATTAAGCGAATGTTTATAAACCATGTTAATATAAATAAACACTGACACTAACAGTTGCACTGATGCCTACAGTAAAGCAGATGCCAAAGAATATTCATTCTCTGACTTTATTTATTGGTAAGATGCCTAATCTTTTCTTCTTTAGAAACCTTCAAATGATGTGAGGCTTTTACAGAACATTACAGTCAACATGATGTGCTAAACTTACATTACAATATAATTACTAACAATAATATTGATGTAAGAACCCACTAAGTTAGAAGAGTCTATCTCAGTGATTAGTGCTTAATATCAGATGGGGTAATGACAAGTCAAATCTAGCCTGCAAGACTGAGCTGTGACAAAGCATCATTTTAAATGCTTAATGTGAACTGGACTTGTATCAAAACAGGTGTTATAAATCTTGGCAATAACGCTACCTTACCAAACTGACAAACAACCTTTTTAACAAACAAACAAACAAACAAACAAACAAACAAACCTTTTTTAACATTTTCAGAAATTTCTTCAGGGAGCAGTTACATTTTTTTTTTTCAATACCCTAAATATAAAACACAGAATGTGTGCTGGATTCTGGTCAGGATGGTCAGAGTGGTCAAAGACACAACCTAAATGGGAAAATTAATTAGTTGCAGGGCAAAACTTACTCACATCCATTCCTAGTGGCAATTAAGTGTAGGTAATCCTTGTAAAGGCATTTTTTGTTGTAAATAACAGGAAGATCACACAGAGTACCAAAATGTCACATAGACAGTAACCCAAGCTTAGTATCCAGCCAGAGCGCTAAGTTCATCTAATGAGATTATGGAATCATTATTTCAATAGGAAACAATACAAAAACAATTCCTATAATGTAAAATGTAAAATGTCATATACCTATATTTTATTCACAGTAGAACACAGAAAACATATACCGTGTTTAAATTGGGGGAATGTGCCATTTTGAGGAAAAATCTTTAAGGTAAATTTTGAATTAATTTCCCGCAACACATCTCAAAAAAAGTTGGAACAGTGCAATCAAAGGCTGGAATACTAAGTGTTCCAAAAAGAGAAACAGTTGAAGGAACATTTTGTAACTCATTAGGTTAACTAGCAATAGGTCAGTAACATGATTGGGCATAAAAGGTGTAGAGACTTTCAGAAGTAAAAATGGCAGCGTTTCACTTATCTGCGAATTGTAGAACAATTTCAGAATAATGTTCCTTAACATCGGATTACAAACACTTGTACTACGGTACAAAATATCATGAAAAGATTCTAAGAATCTGGAGAAATTATATATGTACAGGTTTTAGAGCAACAAATGCTTTCAGTTTTCGGGGAAGGCCTTGCATATTTCAGCAAGACAATGCTAAATAACATACTGCATTAATCACAAAAGCAAGGTTTCATCTGGGTGCTGAACTGGTCTGCCTGCAGTCCAGACCTTTCACCAGTTCAAAACATTTGGTACAACATGTAGCAAGAAATGTGACAAATAAGATCCAGGACTGTTAATTAAGAATCCTATATCTGACACAAGTGGGACAACATTCCTGTCCCAAAACTCTAGCAACTGGTCTCATCAGTTCTCGAATGTATATAGTCTGTTGTTGAAAGAAGTTGGGATGCTACACAGTGGTAAACATGGCCCTGTCACAAAGGTTTTGAGATGTGTTGCAACCTTTCAATTTAAAATTTCTAATATTTATTTTCAAAAAATTGGTACATTTTCCAAAAATAATAATTTTATATGTTTTCTATTGTGAATATATTATGGGTTTATCATATTTTGCAAATCATAACATTCTGATTTTATTTACATTTTACATTTTTCCTAACTTTGGAATTGAGGTTTTAGTTGTGGTCAGGAATCAACAAAAGAAACATAAAAGCTGTTTTAATGGGTTTATATGAAGCGGAAAACATTTAACATCAAAATGATTTGTTGCTTGATCAACATTTCTGCACATTATTCCTTATTAACCTTTTTATGATTAACATTTTAAAATGTTAATCCTTCTTGCTATAATAATATTTAAATGCATTTCATTAGCCTGAGTTTACAGTCTGTGTTTCATGCACCATCTCTCGATACAAATAATTTTATATATGTATTGTAAACTAAAACTTTTATATTATATAGGTTTTACATGCATGAAGCAAGCGTGAGTCATACATGAGAAATTCAAGTAGAAAAGTATAGTTTGCGCACATGATAAACATTGGGCTTTTTTTTAGGCCTATTTGCATTGCTTTAATCCATTGTAAAATCAGGTCAAACCTGGAAATTGTGTGGTGTTTGAATACCAGAATCTTAAAGACTACTTTGACATCAGTTTCATGATTCTAGTTTATATTTGAGAAAATACTGCAAACATATGAATATCGTGACTTTATGATTTCGATACAAGGAACATTGAGTTAAGATGACATGGTACAACATACTATATGGTATTATACACTTATAATCAGTTGTGAAAAAAACCCCACTCAGGATTCCAGGATCACTTGAATGGAAAAAGGGTGCTTATGATTCTGACGATGAGTCATTGTGCTAGAGGGTGGACTTAGTTCAGATTTCAGGCACAAAGCATTACAGAGATTTCTAAACAGGCAAGATGTCTAAAAAGAAACATACAGTTGTAATAAAAACTTTTCATCCAAAGTCAAATGCAAACATAATGCGTCTCCCACAGGCAGATGAAATTTCAAATAAGATATTGCTATGTATTAAGTCAAACCATTATCCTGGTTAATATAAAAAAAGTGCAAGGACACTACCGTATAAAACACATGCTGTTGAGACAGCAAGTTAATTAACTAGAAAGAAACACACTAGTGGACAGGTGAAACAGCCACATATTGTTTTTCTACTGTAAATACAAAAATGGAACCTTGTAGAGAGATGTGCTACCACACTTCAAAACTGTTTTTTTTTGTTTGTTTCTTTTTGTTTTTTTCTCATTTTTACTTTGCTTATTAAATAACAATAATAAATGTTCCTTGCATGCCAGCAGGTTTTAATGCTCTTCTCTGCAATGCAAGTTTTTTTTTCAATTCTTGGTCTCAGGAAGGCATTAAACATAATTCCAAAGAAAGGAAGATAATATATTCATTAGTACCCAAGGCCGCACAGCAAGTTAATGTATCCATTTTCACTCTGAAAGGGATAATATACATTGCTGTAATGTCTTTAG
This sequence comes from Silurus meridionalis, assembly GCF_014805685.1. Taxonomy (NCBI): domain Eukaryota; kingdom Metazoa; phylum Chordata; class Actinopteri; order Siluriformes; family Siluridae; genus Silurus; species Silurus meridionalis. The sequence continues at coordinate 28,612,437 of NC_060887.1, forward strand.
TATGTAATATCTCTATTAGACCTCATGTTACAAGTTCTCTGATACAATCCGGTTGCTCAGTTAGAGTTCTACACTCTCTATTTCCAGGTCCTCTAAAGTGTCTGAATGGGAAATCATCACCAGTTTTTCTTTGTTTGAGTACTGTCTGATCAAGCCATGATCAGATTCATTGAAGGCACCTTCCTCCTGGGCAAGGGGATTTTTTGAAACTTGCTCTTTCGATAAAAGTTCAGAAGAACTTCCACGACTGAAACTTGTCACATCGGTGGACTCAAAAGACTCCCCTCCAAGACCCTCAAGTTTAATATAACCCCCACTGCTCAGGCCCTCCAGTCGAGGACAGCTACGTCGCCTGGTTCGCTCAATGTGCAGATCCAAAGGGGTGGATGGACAGATTCCCAAGTCAATGGACCTTGAGTAGTCTGACAGGGCACTTAAGGACAGGTGAGAGCCTGTCACCTTAGGGCCAGGTGAGGCAGGAAGGAGTTGCACCCGAGAGCCTTGAAGGGAGAGGTGTGGCATTTCCTGCAGGCTGTTGCTACCCTTATAAACTTCCACTGAGTCCATGGAAAGAATGGTTTGAGCGTGAGAAGTCTTCACTTTGGCTTTGGTGATACTCCCTGATGCTGCTAGAGACTCCAAGCAATGACGAACAGCATCTGAATCCAGACATTCACTTTTGAGCTCCCCGGTTTTATCTGAACCCCTTCTGTTTCCTGCTGACCTGTGGTTGAGCCTGATCAATGGTAATGTGAAAGCATTGACTGGGGAGGTCCCAAAAGTTTTGGTCTTCCATTGCTTGGCATCTGGTGACGGATCCCTGCAAATGCTATACACTGTGTCTGTTATAGCAAGACTACGCAAAGGTAAGCCTTCCAGTTTTCCAGTAGATGACTTTCTGGATGAAGGCAGGCTATCCTGGTCCTGTTTGAACGAGCCTGAAGATGGCCACGAGCCCTTTGCTAGCATAGCAGCATTGTATACAGAGCTTGAATTGCCTTCTACCCCCTTTGATTGCATATAGTTCACAAATCCATTGAGTGAAGCATTGTCCTTGGATCGCAAACTGTGAATATCAATAACAGTTGAATAAATGTCCCTAAGGTTAATAATTTTTGTCTTTTTGTCCCTGTTTTCATGCAGTACTGCATTAGCGCAAATAAACAGGAAGATACCAATGCCCATAATCAATGGTCCAAACACTTTTAGTTTGTCTGAATGTAAGTGTCTGTTTAGAAACTCAGCAAAGACATTCAACTTTGGTGATTTCTCAGTTGTGCCATTAGTATAATTGGAGCTTAGAACATCTTGCTCCAGCTGATAAACAAGCTTACCACTAGTGGTCCAGTTCAATACTTTGGGTCCTCCTCTGTCATTGGACCAAGCTGGTTTCTGTAAACCCTTTACTTTGACCAGTTCTGGGTAAGGAGAACTTCCTTTAGGCCAATAGCCTAGTACAGCCAAGGCAATCCCAACAAGCAGCACAATAATGCCCAGTCCAGCAATCAGCCCAGAGATAGAACATAGCTTCAATTTTCCTTTCACAACCACCACTTCATTCTTTCTCTTCTTCTTGGCTTTTCTTTTCCGCTTGTTCTCTGCCCGGTTTTTGGCACGGAGGGAATCTTGGCGTCTTGCTGAGATTCGCAGGAGGCCTCCAGTAGCAATCATAATGAGGCCTGAACTGGTGGTCAACTAATCATCCTGCATTTGACAGAAAGACAGAGCAAGAATCAGACTATTAGAGTAAATTCACAAGTTTTATTTAAATGAAGAGACAAAAACATATACACTATATGCAGAGTTCATCATCACACCTAAATATGAACCTTAACTAAACACAAAAGAGAAGCACAATATTGTCTTTGTAGGCAGTGGTTTTAAGGACACATTTCACTAAACATATTCCAGCACTGACAATGCCCCTGGGCACAAAGTGAGGTCCATGAAGACATAACTTTCCAAAGTTGCTGTGTAAGAAATTGAGTAGCCTGCACCTCAACCTCAGTGAACACACAGAGAACTGGAACAATGACTTATCCACAGCCTTCTTCACCCAAAATCTGGTCCCTGATCTCACAAATGCTCTTGCAGCTGACTGACACATGCCAAAATCTAGTGGCAAATCTTCCCAGAGGAGTGGAGGTGATTACAACAGGGAATAAATCTGGAATGAGCTGTTTAAAAAGCACATATGGGTGTGACAGTCAAGCCACCACCACCCACAACAACAACAATAAACACTTCAGTAATAACAATAATGATGATGATGATGATGATGATGAAGAAACAGTCTCTGCTTTACAGAAATGCTTTTATTGCTTCAGTCAGGGTGAATATGTACTGATTTCTGCATACAATGTGAGAATTATAAGCATGTGTTCATTTTGCTGGGTTGAAGGCTTAACTGCATAATATATCTCTGAATGATGTTCAAATGTAAGACCTATATATCATAAATGTTTTATTGCAAACAAGTAAACAGCATAGCTATGCAAAGCATCTGCATATAAAGAAGCCAAAGAGTAAATAATAAACTGGAGCATATGTTGCTGTGTAACAGTGTCAAATCAGTCCTAGTGGTGGTGGGAGGGTGGCTTGTGCATGTACAGTATACATGATTTAACTACTTTAGATAAATGATATCTGAAAAGGCATGCTAGTTGAGCAGATGGTAAGAAATCTGTTCATTTGCTGTAGGAATGTGAGGAATTAAAGGATAGCGGCATTGTCACTGTGAACGTATGCGTGCAGTGTAGTGGTATGGTGTCTGATGCAGACCTGGAGAGTGAGCCAGATTAACAGCTGTGTGTGGGAGACCAGGAGAGCACTTATACTCTGCCTCCCAGACAGATGTGTCTGCAAACAAGATGTAATATACAACCGCAAACTACCCAGACACAAAAATGTGATGGCCCTTCTCTGTGCCCTTCAGGAAAATGACAAATTATTTGAAATGTTCCTATGTGGTTTCTGGGAATATTCTTCACTTACATTTAGACTTCTATAGCTAAATAAAATCAAAACTTGAATTTATTATCCTCATGGCACAAATCAAATGCAAAAAAAAGCATTACATCTAAGCATGATCCTGCTTCTACTTCGTTAGAAACATCTGTACACATGCACAGTCATGCAATTATCCAATCAGCCAATCATTTGGCAACAGAGAAATGAATGAGCTCATGCAGACACACGTCATGAGCTTCATTTTAATGTTCACATCAAACTTCACGGTTAAAAAAAATTTATCTCAGTAACTGTGGCATGGTTCTTAATGCAAGAAGGGCTGGTTTAAGTCTGTCAGAAACTACTGGGAAATGCCTTCTTGATAAAAGATGTGGCAGAAAGTCTACTGTAAACCAAATTAGCACTTTTTTACAATTTTGGTGAGCATAAAAAAAAATCTCTGAATGCACAATTGTATAAAACCATACTAGCTTCTACTTTTGTCAGCCAAGAACAGGAATCTGAGAAAGAGGAGCGGGCACAGGCTCAGCCAAACTGAACAGGTGAAGTGATGATGTATATAGGTGATTTATAGATAGTTTATACACTATTCATAAAGATTAGTTTGAAAGAAAAAAAAAAACACGATTTGTGTTGAGGCTGTGATTCCCAATCAAATCTTTACTTCCCTACTTTAAACTGTCCTTGTGTGTTTTTTATGTATTTAGTTTATTGTGTGAGCACTTAGAACAGAACTTAGAACAACGGTCCCCGACCTTTTTTTGTACCACGGACCGGTTTAATGTCAGACGATATTTTCACGGACCGGCCTTTAAGGTGTGGCGGATAAATACAACAAAATAAAATGATACGACCGACATAAAAACTGGTATTTTCTAAATATAATAATAAACGTGAATCCACTGTGCTTTTTTTTGTTCATTTTGCTAGCTTGGGGGTTTGAATGTAGCGGTAATTTATTATGTGTTAACGGCCAGAGCAGCCACTTTAAGAAGGTAGAGGATGAAGGTAAGACTTGTGACCGAGGCATCATGACATGCATCAAGAGTGAGTCATAGACAGATGTGGAGGAGAGAATCTGGTAATTTTCCAAAATAAAACATAGTTTAGAATCAGATAATAAATAAAATGGAAATATTGTAAATTATGTATTCTTTCTGTGCAGCCCAGTACCAATTGGCCCAGGGGTTGGGGACCACTGCATTAGAACATGGGTCTTCAACGGGGGTCTGCGACCCCTATGAGGTCCACGGTGGTACTGCAGGGGGTCGGCTAATTAATGTTGAATCACAAATAACTTTTTGTTAAAAAAACATGGATAAAAACATCAAAGATGAAATATTTAATTTTGAAAATATTATAATTGTTACACCACAGATCTATTCAACTTAAATCTAATGTTCATGTAAATGTATAATAGTGTCAGGGATCCACCAGCCACACCCTCTCTTGAGCCACACACTCCTCCTAGCAGCTCCCCGTCCTACTAATCATGCACACCTGACTCTCATCAGCTCACACTATATAAGCACACACTTCCAAACACTCCCCGTCCCGTCCGTTCTACCGATTAGTCTGGAGAACATCACTGGACCTTCTGACTGCTCTTTCTATGGACTATCTCTTAGTGGATTGTCACCAAGGACTTATTTCATTGTGGTTCTATTCTGTGGATATATCTTATGAACTGCTCTTTGCCTGTGCCTTCAGTGATCCCGTGCTTACTGCTGGTTTGGTTTATCTACATTCCCTTCATCATTAAACACATCTTTGTTCTGTTGCACTTCGGCTTCTGCTCGTTCTTCCAGCCTGACAAATAGTCAACCTGAAACCGCAAATCTATTAAAATAAAAGGCAACTGTGAAGAACTTAATAAATTGTGATTTCAGGTGCAAAATATGTTTGTTATGATGCATAAATCTTTTTGAAAATATATAAAATTATACAGATAATGATGCATGTACAACAACATAGTTGTAATTGTCTTAACATAATATAACATATAATTATATATGTAACATAATACGATTGTTTTCTATTAATATCAGTTGATACATTTTGTATCAGGGGGGTACCTGCCTCATGTTTTTTTCGCCTAAGGGGTCTTTGACCTGAAAAATGTTGAAGACCCCTGCTTTAGGATGTAGAGCTAATATTTACTATTTTTGTCTTCATGATAGTTTTTTTTATATTTCATTGCTTTTATTAACAATATAATGTTCTCTGTACAATGCCAACATTTCAAATCTGAATTATCTCAAAAAATATTTAAAATTAACACTTTATCTATGAATTTTGAATGAAACTTCCCATGTTGCTTAATTCCACACATGCTAGAGCATACACATTCATTTCTTCTGACTATGAGAATAGCATATGGGTAGAAGCAGGAAGAAGAGCTACTTTTACCCAAACAAATTAGCAATGAACTATCAATATTGGAGAAAATAATGTTTTGTGCCAGCATAACAATACAGCCTGTAGATGTAAAGAAGCCACACAAACTCAACCAAATAGTTACATTGCTATATAACAGCTTATAGGAATGTAAACATGCTTTAAGAAGAATGCATTTTAAATTGCCTAAACAAGTACCTCTTGACAAAAGTCTGGTAACATGAAAACAGGTAAAAGACTAGAGCTTGATACTGGCTCTGGCTACGAACCTCTTACTACAGATTTCTCCTGTGAGCCAAGTAATGGTACATCAGGGACATCCGACCTGCCTGTTCTCATTTATCACCTCTAGCCTGAAGTGAAGAAGTGGAACTCTGAGGATTTACATCAGTAACCTGTGACTGACCGAGCACAAACATGTAGATACCTAAATTGCTCAGAATAACACTACACAGTTGCCAGTTTTTATAATAACCCAGAGAAAAAGATTTTATTTAAATATTGTCATCTTTGTTGATTAATGAGTAAGAAACATAGCCAAGGGACAAACTTACTTATAAAGAACATATTCACTTTTAATCACCACATTATCTGTGTAAAGCTGCTTTGAGGCAATGTCCATTGTTAAAAGCACTATACAAATAAAAATAAATTGAATTCAATTCAATTCAATATACAAAGATAAAAACGGCATGAAAGGGCATGAAATAAAGGTTATATATAAAAAAAAAAAAAATATATATACACGAAAATGTTATATTTAATATTTTCTAATTAACCAGTTAGCTTAATATAGTGGATATTACATTGTAGCTTTGTTTTTGTTTTGCCTGAAGAGCTTTATTTAAATGGCATATTAATTTTAATAATCAGATCTCTTGATTTTGCAAACCATGTCTTGTTCTCCGATATGATTTTTTTCATGTCTGATAAGAAAATACATAGAGGGGGAACTGTGCAATTCCAAGTGCAGGGTGCAGTGTTTGTGTCATTTACATTTACTAGTGGTGGACAGTAAATAAGTAAATTCGCATTCACACTTTTACTTCAACTTCACTTCATTTCAAAGTCAAATGCCATACTTTTTACTAAACTACATTTTTGCGAAATCAGTCATTCCTTTTTTATTAATGAGCGAATAAAAACTTAATTGGTCAAACACGCAGCAAGACACCAATCAGCGTCGAGCGTGTGCTCGGTTTTGAACTTGTTTTGATTGCTGCTTGGTGGTATCTAATTAGCACCAACATACAGTTCAGCATCAGTTCAACAGCAAGCAGAACATTTTGAGAGGAATAAATGATGGAAGAAACTCCTGACTTGAACTCTCCACAACACCCGTGACCTTATTTACACAATATCTTTTCAAGTAGTTGAACAGAAGGTTTTGGACTGATAATGTAAATAAATATCAATCAGTGTTTGTCTTATTTATATCATTCTATATAATTCTTAATAGATTACTGTGCTAAGAGTAACATTAGAGTATTGTCACATAAACTAAGTTGATTAAGCAACAAGTCTTGTAACAAAAAATGATAATAGGAACAGTATAGTCATAACAAATCATAGTATTTGGATACTTAAGTACATTTGAAGGCAAATACTTTTGTACTTTTACTCAAGTGAAAGTTTAAAGGAAGCACTTTTACTGGAGTAATATTTGATCTAGTGTATCTCTACTTTTACTTAAGTACGTGCTTTGTGCACTTCGTCCGCCACTGGCATTAACATTTACAGCAGTTGACTAACAAACTTACTTAAATGTATCTGTGAAAGTGGTTCATAGATTCCATCGAAACATATCCTCATGCTAGAAAGATTAAGAAATAGTATTGATCTTTACTATAGTAAGCATTTATGTGTAGCTCTGTATAATATTGATGTAATGACGTCTTATATTTATTCATGGTTTTAATTCCATGTTATTGTGCTGTCTCTGTCATTGACTCATTAACTTAATGACCTTGACAGTAACTCTTACATGAATTCTCCGCCATTTCAAGTTCTTGTTTTAACCATGGCCCACAACTAAGTTTAATGAGAGGGAAATATGCTTTATCTTTTAGCTATGTTTTATTATTTTAGGGGACTGTAAAAATGGCATGTGCTTGTGCATTTGATATAAAACAACAAAACATAACAAATTTTAAATTCCTGATTTTGGGTAAGCATTTGAACACCCTGCTATTTTGCATGTTCTCCCACTTAGAAATCATGGAGGGGTCTGAAATTGTCATCGTAGGTGCATGTCCACTGTGAGAGACATAATCTAAAAAAAATCCAGAAATCACAATGTATGATTTTTTAACTATTTATTTGTATGATACAGCTGCAAATAAGTATTTGAACACCTGAGAAAGTCAATGTTAATATTTGGTACAGTAGCCTTTGTTTGCAATTACAGAGGTCAAACGTTTCCTGTAGTTTTCACCAGGTTTACACACACTGCAGGAGGGATTTTGGCCCACTCCTCCACACAGATCTTCTCTAGATCAGTCAGGTTTCTGGCCTGTCGCTGAGAAACACGGAGTTTGAGCTCCCTCCAAAGATTCTCTATTGGGTTTAGGTCTGGAGACTGGCTAGGCCACGCCAGAACCTTGATATGCTTCTTACAGAGCCACTCCTTGTTTATCCTGGCTGTGTGCTTTGGGTCATTGTCATGTTGGAAGACCCAGCCTCGACCCATCTTCAATGCTCTAACTGAGGGAAGGAGGTTGTTTCCCAAAATCTCGCAGTACATGGCCCTGGTCATCCTCTCCTTAACACAGTGCAGTCGCCCTGTCCCATGTGCAGAAAAACACCCCCAAAGCATGAAGATACCACATTCTTCTTCCACTAAACACGTTTAGTGGAATTATGACCCAAAAGTTCTATTTTGGTCTCATTTGACCACATGACTTTCTCCCATGACTCCTCTGGATCATCCAAATGGTCATTGGGAAACTTAAGACGTGCCTGGACATGTGCTGGTTTAAGCAGGGGAACCTTCCGTGCCATGCATGATTTCAAACCATGACGTCTTAGTGTATTACCAACAGTAACCTTGGAAACGGTGGTCTCTTTTCAGGTCATTGACCAGCTCCTCCCGTATAGTTCTGGGCTGATTTCTCACCTTCCTTAGGATCATTGAGACCCCACGAGGTGAGATCTTGCATGGAGCCCCAGTCCGAGGGAGATTGACAGTCATGTTTAGCTTCTTCCATTTTCTAATGATTGCTTCAACAGTGGACCTTTTTTCACCAAGCTGCTTGGCAATTTCCCCGTAGCCCTTTCCAGCCTTGTGGAGGTGTACAATTTTGTCTCTAGTGTCTTTGGACAGCTCTTTGGTCTTGGCCATGTTAGTAGCTGGATTCTTACTGATTGTATGGGGTGGACAGGTGTCTTTATGCAGCTAACGACCTCAAACAGGTGCATCTAATTTAGGATAATAAATGTAGTGGATGTGGACATTTTAAAGGCAGACTAACAGGTCTTTGAGGGTCAGAATTCTAGCTGATAGACAGGTGTTCAAATACTTATTTGCAGCTGTATCATACAAATAAATAGTTTAAAAATCATATATTGTGATTTCTGTTTTTTTTTTTTTTAGATTATGTCTCTCACAGTGGACATGCACCTACGATGACAATTTCAGACCCCTCCATGATTTCTAAGTGGGAGAACTTGCAAAATAGCAGGGTGTTCAAATACTTATTTTCCTCACTGTATATCACAATGAGTTTAAATTCCCATTACAAACACACCGAGTATAAATAAATGTGCTTTTCTTAAACAACATCTGATTACACAAACAGATGGCTAAAAAGATACCTGGAGATCCAGCAATGATAACAGACAGCTTGGATCACACTGTGGCTCAGAGGTGCAATTTCACCTCTCTCTGATTTCCTAAACTATCGGAGTAAACAGAACATGATTGTGAAGCGAGACACTGATGAAATATGTTTTGAAATATTCTCCATTTAAAAAATAGTTTTATTTTTACATAGATATATAAATAGGTCAATTTAAAACCTGTGGGAGATGTTGACACTCTTCGATCATCAAAAGCACCAGCTGAAGGATCTTTAGAAAGTAAGATGTGTAGAGTTGTGATTAATGGTGCTCTACAACATAAGAAAGACACTTAATGTTGGTTTTTTCCTTTATTTTGTCACCCAACTGTAACCGTTATACATTTTACTTTTTAAATTAGGTCTGGAGAATAAAAACCTCATGTATTTTTCAGACTATTTTTCTATTGAGTTTGCTTTGTACATTTTCTATGGTTATCTTCCTAGACAAGATAAAACCCCATTATCATTTTAACTTCTGAAAAAAGAAAAAAACATTGCACATCATGTATTTAAGTAATATAGAGTCTGAAAAATGTACTGCTATTTCTGAATTCAATACCCATTGTAGTTGTTTTTGGATTGTTGTGATTGGGTTCACTGAAAGAGACTAAAATCTTTGAGTAGAGTTTCTACAGTGGACTTCCACAACCAAAAGTCCATCAAACCTATAGCAGCAGGGTGACATGCAGAGACACAAGTACAATTGCTCCCTTCTGGGAATATTCAGTGAACATTTGTCTTAATTTGTGGTAATGAATCTACTGCCACAGAGCAGTGGTCATTAAAATATTTTTCCTTGCAATGCAGGAAAACTTCAAAAACCAAAACCAACACGTTACATAAATGTTGCCTCCTGTTAGACCCAAATATGGTCATTTGAAGAACATAGTCCTCCATGTCTTTTGGGTACTCCGCCACAGCATTTTTTTTTTCCATATACAGCGAGGTTTGGAGAGAAAGACATACAGAGAGAGAGAGAGAGAGAGAGAGAGAGAGAACGAGAGAGAGAGAGAGAGAGAGAGAGAGAGAGAGAGAGAGAGAGAGAGAGAGAGAGAAAGAATCTCTGAAACCACCTGCGATTGATGTCCTGGGCAGGGCTGATAGATTGCTTTGTACTGGAGAAATTATAGCACAGTTTTATTCCACACAATGTATCACTGCTATGCTTCACCATTCAGCAATACGGAGATGTGGAAAGTGGTACTTAAAGGAATGCATGACATCAGATATATCCTTTTTATAGTCTTGACAGAAAACTGCTAGGGATTTTTAAAGATAAAAATCAAGCAATAATTGAATTTAGTAGTCCCCGATAACCTGAGCTTATTGAACAACATTAAAACCGAATATACTGCTATAACTCTTACCCTAACCCTAACTCTTACCCTAACCCTTACCCTAGCCCCTACTCTTACCCTAACCCTAACTCTTACCTTAACCCTAACTCTTACCCTAACCCTAACTCTTACCTTAACCCTAACCCTAACTCTTACCCTAACCCTAACTCTTATTCTAACTCTTACCCTAACCCTAACTCTTACCCCGACCCTAACTCTTACCCTAACCTTAACCTAACCTTACCCTAACTCTTACCTTAACCCTAACCCCAACTCTTACCCTAACCCTAACTCTTACCTTAACCCTAACCCCAATTCTACCCTAACTCTTACCCTAACCCTAACTCTTACCCTAACCCTTACCCTAACCCTAACTCTTACTCTAACTCTTACCCTAACCCCAACTCTTACGTTAACCCTAACCCCAACTCTTACCCTAACTCTTACTCTAACACTAACTCTTACCCTTACCTTAACTCTTACCCTAACTCATACCCCAACCCTAACTCTTACCTTCAACCTAACTCTAACTGTTACCCTAACTCTTACTCTAACTCTTACCCTAACCCTAACTCTTACCCTTACTCATACCCCAACCCTAACTCTTACCCTAACACTAACTCTTACCCTAACCTTAACTCTTACCCTAACTCATACCACAACCATAACACTTACCCTAACCCTAACTTTTACCCTAACCCTAACTCTTACTCTAACTCTTACCCTAACCTAACTCTTACCCTAACACTTACCCTAACCCTAACTTTTACCCTAACCCTAACTCTTACTCTAACTTTTACTCTAACTCTTACCCTAACTCTTAACCTAACCCTAACCCTTACTCTAACTCTTACTCTAACTCTTACCCTAACTCTTACACTAACCCTAACTCTTACTCTAACTCTTACCCTAACTCTTACCCTAACCCTAACCCTAACCCTAACCCTTACTCTAACTCTTACTCTAACTCTTACCTAACTCTAACTCTTACTTTAACTCTTACTCTAACTCTACCCTAACTCTTACTCTAACTCTTACTCTAACTCTTACCTAACCCTAACTCTTACTCTAACTCTTACTCTAACTCTTACTCTAACCCTAACCCTTACCCTAACTCTTACTCTAACTCTTACTCTAACTCTTACCCTAACTCTTACCCTAACCCTAACCCTAACCCTTACTCTAACTCTCACTCTAACTCTTACCCTAACTCTAACTCTTACTTTAACTCTTACTCTAACTCTTACCCTAACTCTTACTCTAACTCTTACTCTAACTCTTACCCTAACTCTTACTCTAACTCTTACTCTAACTCTTACCCTAACCCTAACTCTTACTCTAACTCTTACTCTAACTCTTACCCTAACCCTAACCCTTACTCTAACTCTTACTCTAACTCTTACTCTAACTCTTACCCTAACCCTAACTCTTACTCTAACTCTTACCCTAACCCTAACTCTTACCTTAACCCTAACTCTAACTCTTACCCTAACTCTTACTCTAACACTAACTCTTACCCTTACCTTAACTCTTACCCTAACTCATACCCCAACCCTAACTCTTACTCTTACTCTAACTGTTACCCTAACTCTTACTCTAACTCTTACCCTAACCCTAACTCTTACCCTTACTCATACCCCAACCCTAACTCTTACCCTAACACTAACTCTTACTCTTACCCTAACTCTCTCCCTAACACTAACTCTTACCCTAACCTTAACTCTTACCCTAACTCATACCACAACCATAACACTTACCCTAACCCTAACCCCAACTCTTACTCTAACTTTTACTCTAACTCTTACCCTAACACTTACCCTAACCCTAACTTTTACCCTAACCCTAACTCTTACTCTAACTTTTACTCTAACTCTTACCCTAACTCTTAACCTAACCCTAACCCTTACTCTAACTCTTACTCTAACTCTTACCCTAACTCTTACACTAACCCTAACTCTTACTCTAACTCTTACTCTAACTCTTACCTAACCCTAACTCTTACTCTAACTCTTACTCTAACTCTTACTCTAACCCTAACCCTTACTCTAACTCTTACTCTAACTCTTACCCTAACTCTAACTCTTACTTTAACTCTTACCCTAACTCTAACTCTTACTTTAACTCTTACTCTAACTCTTACCCTAACTCTTACTCTAACTCTTACTCTAACTCTTACCCTAACCCTAACTCTTACTCTAACTCTTACTCTAACTCTTACTCTAACTCTTACCCTAACTCTTACTCTAACTCTTACCCTAACTCTTACCCTAACTCTTATCCTAACTCTAACTCTAACTCTTACTCTAACTCTTACCCTAACCCTAACTCTTACTCTAACTCTTACCCTAACTCTTACCCTAACTCTTATCCTAACTCTAACTCTAACTCTTACCCTAACTCTTACCCTAACTCTTACTCTAACTCTTACTCTAACTCTTACCCTAACTCTTACTCTAACCCTAACTCTTACTGTAACTCTTACTCTAACTCTTACTCTAACTCTTACTCTAACTCTAACTCTTACTCTAACTCTTACCCTAACTCTTACTCTAACTCTAACTCTTACTCTTACCCTAACTCTTACCCTAACTCTTACTCTAACTCCTACCCTAACCATAACCATATTTTTTCTGCCTAATTGTCTGATAAAAAAAATGGGGGAAAAAGATTACCTTTGTCATTTCTGTCAGCATTACCCATGATCCTTTGCCTCCATTGCAATGTAGATGGAGATGTATGGAGGCATTTGTGCTGAGTGATATAAAAAAAGAGGGAAATTCGTGTCCATGAACACGAATAAACAGATTAAAGTTTGTGACCATATAACAAAATACCAGGAGACTGTGTTGTCACAAAAGTATATACTTTTACAGTTTTTTTTCCAAAATGTTTTCTGAATTTCCATACTTCTGTAGGTCTGGACATTATTGCTTTTTAATGTAATACTTTTCAAGACCTCAGCACAAGCTGTGTTGTAAGGTACTAATATCACAACATTTTTGAAAACAATACAGTTATTTCATTTGATTAGCAGTAGCAATTGAGGGGAAACCACTATTTAAAGCTTTCCCACTTTCATGAAACAAGTTAATAATATAGTGTCAGAAAATTACAAAGTTGCATATGTATTAAGACCATTTTTTGTGGGAAACGCATGTTTACAGAGTAGCATGTTTAGTTTAATAGTATTATTATATGATGCCTCCTAGTGGAGTAATAGCAAAATTATTATTTTTTTACTTTTAATTCAATTTTAATTGAAATCAGATTCAATATTAATCTGGTGGTTCAGATTAGAACCTCTATTAGGCCAGCCCTGGCCTGTGTGCCATATGTTTGTCACCTCTGGTCTATTTTTTCCCTTCCTCAAAGCAAACAGCAGAGAATAAGTGTAAACACAGTAATGAAAAGTGTCTGAGAGGGTGACACATACATTCACAGTCGTCCCTGAGGTCAATGGCTGAAATTTATAGACTGGAGGATGAGCCATTCACAGCATGAATCTGCAGCATGTACATCTGACCTTAAAGATGAGCAGGCAGCAGAGCGGTGAGAGAAATCTAATGAAGTGTTTACCCAAATGCACAAGCAGAGATAAAAATGATAGAAAAGGAGCTGCTACAGTTATGTTGTTAATAAACCTGGAATGGCTGTAGCAATTTCAGTCCACCAAATCTATTAGAACAAAGTGAAAATGTTCCCAAATGACACATTATAGATAATGGAGGTAAACATGAGGGAGGCTGAGATTTGACTCCATTCACAAAATGCACAAAACAAACACGATATCAGCTTTAACCTTCAGCATCTGATTCAGGCTACGTGTATAAGTCACATTCCTTATATGCATTAAAGTGTAAAAGGCAGCAGCCGTAACCTCACTATGTCATTTTCTAAATGATTTTATTTGCAGAAACTAATGTAAACAACCACAATATTCCATTCCCTTTATATATATATATATATATATATATATATATATATATATATATATATATATATATATATACAGTGTTATGCTAGTTACTAAAAAATAGTAACTAGTTACAGTTACTTGTTACTTCATTCAAAAAGTAACTCCGTTACTTTGTTGATTATTACACCAAAAAGTAATGCGTTACTGTTAAAAGTAACTTTTTAGTTACTTTTTTAAAGAACCTTTTTTAATGTTCCCATTAATGCCCTTTTATGCGTATGGTCTATACAAACACAAAACTGACTTAAACACAAAGTCATTTTTAAACACTATTTTATTTAAGTCAGACCAGCACACACTGAATATATCACAAGGATTTCTGAAATAAATAACAAAACAAGCTGAATAATATATTCACAATCAAAAACTAAAGTGGCTTCTGCTGTTGTGTTGAGCGCCTAAAAATGTTCCTTTCACAGCTGAAGTATGAAAACTATCAACAATGTAGAACAGAACACCGGGTTAGCTTCTAGCTTCTAGCTCCTCAGGCATGGAGTTGCCTGTAACGCGTTACTGCCCAACACTTTATATATATATATATATATGGATATTCTAATAATGAGGCAGCTCCACATGGCCTAGTGATAAGCTTATATAGAGTTTAACAAGCAGTGAAATATGCCCCAGTCAAGAACATGATCATTAAACTAACGACTACCCTTATTGTCCCCATTCTAAACACAGAATCTCGACACTCAGCACCCATGAGGAGGCTGCAGCAGCTAGCTAACTTTTACAACCAACTCAGCCGGTGAATGTTATGGTACAGTATTATAATATATTTTATTACAGTGAGCATTGCCCATGAACAAGTGTGTGTGTGTGTGTGTGTGTGTGCGTGTGTATGTGTGTGTGTCCTTGTCACAGTGTGAACGTTCACTTTGATCTGCGGTAGCATGGATGAATAAATCTGAAAATTAAACTGTCAGACACTGAGATGGCAAAGTATAAATTTTCATTCGACCCCCACTCCCTGAATAAACTATAAGAAGCCACATTACTTCATGTGACATGGAATAAAACAAAAACAGCATCATGCTCACTTATAGGGTAAACAATAGAGGCGACGGCAGATTAGTTTAATGATTGATCATCCAAGCTGATGACTATATAAGGAAATGTTTACAACCCTTATGATCCCTAATATAATACTTTCAATGATATACATTTGAAGATTAAATTGACTTGTATCCTTTTATTTGTATAGCATTTCAACAGCATATTGCAGCAAAGCAGCTAGACACTCGAAGCCTGATGAGCAAGCCAAAAGGACATTGCCAAGGAGATAGTGATCAGCATTAGCTAGAATCCTATAGAGAACATTATAACAGACTGGAGTGCTCTAAAGAGAAATCTCTCCTTCTCTGGTACATACAGATTAAAAGGATTTTGATATGTAGCTCCTGATGAATAATTATACTGAGCAAAGTCACAGAGTACAGATCAGATGTGATGAATATATCTCAGATACCAATGACATTGTACACTTAAAAAAAAAAAAAAAAGGTTAAAGGGTCTCTTTGGGGCAACTCTGAAAGGTTTTATGTACAGACAGGTGACTAATAAAAGGAAAAACCAGTGGCGCTGTTATTCTGTGGCATTTTGCTGGCTTGCTTTGGGTCCACCTGTCCCTCTAGAGGAAAATCTGACAGCAAATCAGTACAAAGTTCTTCGGACTGATCCCGTTTATACTGTGATAAAACATTACTTTAAGAAGGAATGGGTTTTTTCAGGGTGACCCTGTCTAATTGAACAAGAGATTTTGGAGTTGTGTTTTCAGAAATGTTTTAGAAGAAGATACAATACAAATTGAAAAACGTGTAGAAAATATACTAATATGCATTGATATTGTTCTAGTGACTTGTGGTGGTCCACCAGCTAACTAAAATGCTTTATAGTAGTATTTATTTAAATAGTCACATCTGCAACCATTTATTTCCCTTTAAGTAAGAAATTAAACGAGGAAGCCTTGTAGAAAGTAAAAAACCTGTTAATATATCGAAACTACTCTGGAGGAACCAATTCTTATATTGAGCATTATAATGAGCATTATAAATATCTTGAAGCCAGTTTTTGGAGATCCATTCTCATATGTGATGTTGGTAGCATTAGAACCAGCCTTGTTTCATTATTCTGGGATCAAACCTGCTGTGTATTGTGTATTGGCCTCCCTATAGAAAACATCTCTGAATTGTTGAAACATGAACTCCACAAGACGTGATGAAGTGTCTGTCACCAAGACATTAGAAGCAAATCCTTTAAGTCCTGTTGCAAGGTGGAGTCTCGATGGATTGCATGTAAAGCACACAGGTGTAAGATCATATTGAGGTCAGGGAAATTTGGAGGCCAAGTCAATTATGTTGTCTTTTTGTCAATATGTTGGTTTCCCAAACCAATCTTGTGGCAGTGAGCATTATCCTGCTGAAAGAGGTCACTGCAATTGCTGTCATGAAGGAGTGTACTTGGTCTAATAATGATTAAGTAGGTGCTTAATGTCAGTGTAAGATCTAGATGAATGCCAGGACCCAAGGTTTTCCAGTAGAACATTGCTCAAAGCATCACACACACACTCTACCAATATATGTAGCAGAAGCACAATATATAAAATCATGTCCACATCAAATATCAGAATTGGAAAAAAATGTGATCTCTGTGATTTAAACTGTGGCAAGGGTTTTAGTGCCAGACTAGTTCGAGTATTTTAGATACTACAGATTTTTCACATACCACAGACTTTAGAGTTTATACAGAATGGTGCAAAAACAAACTAAGAAACAGAAAAAAAAAAAATATATATATATTATGTGTGTGGAGGTTAAAGTAGGTTAGTGTTTTAACTCTTTGATTGATAATCTATTCTGCTTTTCTTTCAAGACTAAATAATCAAAGGGGTTCATTTCTTTACTGGAGAGTGAAGCATGGGAGCGATCCATTCTAAAGAATAAAAGCATGCTATCATTCTTTCTGCACAAAACAATCCACCAGCCCTGCTCAAAAGATCAACCTCAGGTGGTTACAGGGCTCAGCCACTGCTGCCAAGAAGCATCTCTCCAACTGTTCTTTTTCCCCCCTTGAATTTCTGACTTTATAAACGTCTGAGGTGTGCATGTTTTTAAAATGACAGAGTGGGAAAAAATGCTCCACTTCTATTTTTAGTGTGATATAGTTATCAGAGCTCTGCATCCGATATGTACTCAGTGCTGACATCCTCGCAATAACCGAGCCGAATGTCTGCAAGCTTCTGTTGCAAGGTTATAGGAAACATCACAGATACAGCAATGCTTGCTTCAAGACAGGTTCACGTGCACGACCTGTGCCGTGTCAATCAAAACAATAAGTGCTCACAGGATCTCATACGTCAGTGAAATAAAACCTTAAGAGCCAATTTCTATATTAATGCAATGTTTTGGATAAGAATTTGTTCTGATACAGACTGGATTAGGGAATATGTTCACCAGGTTCACCAGGTTTTATTAATAGAGGTTAAAGAGGTTCTGTTGCAACATAGTTTTTTCAACAACACAAGCCCTCCTTTGTGGATCCTATTTCTATATATATATTAAAAAAAATCTATATACACTATTCAATGCTTTAGTTGACCTAGTTGTGTCTCTTTTGTATTGTTTGCACTGTTTTGTTTGACTTGGATCTGAATAATTAAAAAGTCCTGTGAGGTCTTTGCTCTTCCCCACCATTTACTGAACTGTATTTGTGGCTCCTTGAGCCTTGACAAAGACCACAATTACAGCAGTGTATGTTTTCATGCAATGAGAAGACCATGATCCTGCTGCTGTGGACTGATGGGACTGGATCACATATGAGCATCCAGAAATGATGGATGGGGATAATAAAATCTCCACAAAGCACATGGCAAAACAATATCCAAATAATGCACAATATTAATAAAGTCAACCAGAAGGTGCCTCTGATGAAAGCTGCTGAGACCATTCTTCTGCATTTAATCTGCACTGGTGTACCTACAGTACACCAACATTGAAAAAGAAATGATGATGTATTAATGCCTTGAGAATGTTCTATACTTTGGTTATATATAGACCTGGGGTTTTAGAAGAAAAAACAACAAATAAAGGCCATTTCTGATTAAAAGCAATGGTTTTGAGAGAAAATCGTGGAGACAGTGGTCAGAGCATGGTATCAATAATTGTATAGGCAGTAGGTATACTCGAGCTGAGCTCACTATTCAGGTGTTTACATGCTTATTTACAGTGGGCTACAGAAATCACAGATACAATTCCAAACACAGGGGATGGAGATGATTTTGCAGTGTTGTAAGAAAAGAAAATTGAGCTCCTGCGACGTGAGAGTATCCACAAAAAAGCACCTCGACTCAAAACTAGGAAAATAGGATGTGTTTAGGATGAATAAATTGCATCTTTGCATTCATAGAGCAACGTTACTTACAGAGGGAGAAATCATCAAGCAGCGGTGGCATCAGCCAGATTCAGCGACGATCAACAAAAGTTTCTGTGCGCCGAGATCATCATTTTGCGCAGTGTGGAAAAAAAAGAAAACCCGGGGAACCCGCGCGTAATTCCGCATGAACAGGGACAAACCGCTCGGCTCCATCTTCTCATTACGCGTTATCCATTCTTCTCCTCTCGTCCTCTGTCCCTGCGCTCGCGTCTCTCCGTCTACACGTCCATCAGTCCGTCAGCACGGCGCTGCGCTGCGCCCAGTCCGGAGCGCGGAGTTCACAGCCAGGCGGGGTTGCCAGATTGGAGTCAGTATATAGGATTCTCACTTCGGTTTACGCTTTTAAAACCCACCCAGGCTTTCACCAGGCTTTCCACCGACCCAAGTGTAACTTAATAATCCAATAAAGCAGCCAGGAGACATGTTTTCTCTAAAACTGTGGGATTATGCACAGGGCATGGTATGAGGAAACAGCAACACTGCGCTCCTAATCCAGCGCTCATGATGGCGGGATGCTGATGTTGCGCTGATTCGCGGCTGTTGTTGCTATGATACCGCCGTATTCGGAGAGAGAGAGCGAGAAAGAGAGAGAGCGGGGGGTGGTAAAGAGAGAGAGAGAGAGAGAGAGAGAGAGAGAGAGAGAGAGAGAGAGATAGATAGATAGATAGATAGATAGAGAGAGAGAGATAGATAGATAGATAGATAGATAGATAGAGAGAGAGAGAGAGGGAAGGTAAATAGAGAGAGAGAGAGAGAGAGAGAGAGAGAGAGAGAGAGAGAGAGAGAGAGAGATAGTTGGATAGATAGATAGAGAGAGAGAGAGAGAGAGAGAGAGAGAAGGTAGATATATAACAAAAGAGAGAGAGAGAGAGAGAGAGAGAAAGAGAGAGAGAGAGAGTAGATATATAACGAGAGAGACAAAGAGAGAGAGAAAGAAGGTAGATATATAACTAGAGAGAGAGAAAGAGAGAGAGAGAGAGGTAGATATATAACTAGAGAGAGAGAGAAAGTAGATATATAATGAGAGAGAGACAAGAGAGAGAGAGAAAGAAGGTAGATATATAACTAGAGAGAGAGAGAGAGAGAGAGAGAGAGAAAGAGAGAGAGAGCGAGAGAGAAGGTAGATATATAGAGAGAGAGAGAGAGAGAGAGAGAGAGAGAGAGAAAGTAGATATATAATGAGAGAGAGAGAAAGAGAGAGAGAGAGAGAAGGTAGATATATAACTAGAGAGAGAGAGAGAGAGAGCGAGAGAGAGACTGATTAATACAGTGAGCTTTTAGAAAAGGCCAGCAGGTATTTTACACATAAAAGCATCAGGGAAGTACTTTGTGTAATGGAAGACCAAAGCAGGTCACACATCTATAGTGTTTCAAATAAATTCATCCACATAGGTTTAATAAACAAATCAAAACAGATCATTTACTCATGAGAGCAATGCAAAGATATTGTGGTTTTCTAAACTGTAAAACAGAACACAGTGGAACATAACAGAATCTACGTTATTACAGATATCAGGTTATGCTGTAATGTAAATGACATGTAAAACTGTGTGACATTTCTTTGAAAGGTTCGTTCTGAAGTGAGGGATGACAAATCAGTTTGTACAGAGTGCAGAACAAAGCCAGTGTTCAGGATTTGATACTGTATACAGATCCACATCATTTTTTTTGCTGCTATAAAAACTTGACACTCATCTAGAAAGGGTTTTCCACATGGCTTTTGGAGTGTGACTGAGATGATCACGGGCTATGATGTCAGGTCAGGCTCTGAGAAGGTGTTTGGTTAAGTTGAGGTCAGAGTTCGATGAAGAATACTTGAGTTTTTTTTCAGACTAACTCTGTCAAACCATGTTTTTATGGAGCTTCTTTCATGCACAGACCTGGAACAGTTTTATGCTTCTTAGGTCCAGTGAAGAGAAACTGTAACACTACAGCAAGCAAAGACATTTTACACAATCCTGTGCATCCATGTTTTTGGTAAAAGTTCAGGGAAGGCTGATATATAAGTGTGTTTGACAGGTGTCCATGTACGTTTGATCATATAGTTTATCTGTCATAACAATGCAACCAAATTAACACATTATTACTATACATATATATATATATATATATATATATATACATATATATATATATATATATATATATATATATATATATATATATATATATATATATATATCATTATTTAGAAAATTGATCATTTCAACATTACTGTATATTGCATAATTTCTAGCAATATGGCTGAAGAACATTCATAAAAAACAAGTCTGGTTCACACCACACATAATCAATGTGACATGGAGCATTTTGTAATGAATTACATGACAACTCTTATGCATTTAGCATGCTATTAAAACAAATTAATCAAATGCTTCATTTAAGTGATGAACTGATTGAGTGCAAGACTCTGACAGAATAATTGGAACATAATTAAATCCCAATTTGTTAAGTGGCTTACGGAAAAGAGTAAGATTATTCCTTTTTTTACTTAATTCCTCAATATCTCATTTTCAGTGACCTCTTTATCCTAGTGAGGGTTACAAGGGATTTGTATCATATCCCAGAACACTGGGCAGAATGCCAGGCCAATGCAAAAGGGCATCATGTGTGCACACACATATACACACTCTCATTAAAACCTAGGAGTAATTCAGCATATACCTGCATGTTTTCAGGAGGTAGGAAGAAATCAGAAAACTCATTTGGAACCCAGACAGACACAAATGTAAAATTTCATACAGACAGAGAAATGCGGTCAGATTCTGTACCGCTATACCACCCAAAATGATTACACTGTTTGAATCATGTATGCTGTGGATATGCTGTGAGTAAGAAGCCCTTAGTTTGCAGGATTCTTTAAATGCATCACTGATTCGATCCTGAACTAAGCAGACTGTGTGTGGTTTTTATGTATGTTCTATTTCCCACATGCAAACATGCCAGTAGGGGTTTGGCATCGGATTAAGTTCTGTTCTGGTCTGGTGTGTCACCCAGGCTTTATAAATACCTTGCATCAATTTTAATAGGAACACTAATACACATGCTAGTTCATATATTTTTTGTTTTCAGCCAATCTTAAGCATGCAGCACAATGCATCAAATGAAACAGTTACAGAGCAAGAGCTTCATTCAATGTTTATATTAAGCAAGAAACAGAGGAAAATGTACTCATCCCTAAATTTAACACATTCCCATGCCATGTCTATGAGCTACTCTGCAAAACAAATACATCTCTTACTTATTTTGGTGTGGAGAATCTGCAAAAGATTTATTTGGAGCGTGATTTGTTCATTCTCAAATATAGAAAAACACCCTCGTTAATGTAGATACATCAAGACTATATTTAAAATCAGATTTTTTTTTTAAAGTAATTTTTCACAAAATATATGATCATTAATGGAAAGTCTGAGGAAATGATCAGAATTTGTTTGAATGCAACTTGCTTATTAAAATTAAAGTAATATAAGTACATGTTCATTATTAAACTCACCAGTGTTCAGAATGGGTTTCATTTTCAGTAACTGTTGGACATTAATCAGGATCCCTGGCCTTCTGCGCACTATTTGTACACTATTACAATTATTATGTTGCTGACATTTTTAATAAAATGAGACGTCCCAATGAATTATTATAATACATTCTAAAGTTAAAAGCTATTCAGCTTTTTTGTGTTAAATCAATAACCGAATTAGTGTTTAAGAAAGCATTAAAATTCTCATATTTCATAGGATTTAGCTTCTAGTCTAAGACCATATTTAGCATCTAAACTAATAAAAACAAAAGTTCAACACTGTGTGTGCTTTTATTAAAGAGATGCTTCCCGTACAGTCTGACTGCTGCAGCCCATTTTGCTGGAGGACACAGCACACTACTGGAACAGTTGGACCACTCATCGTTCTCATCCTTCCTACTCTGCCTCCTCAACAGTCAGCATTCAAATGAATCTCATCAGTTAGAGTGTTGTCTCTGAGGAGCAATGGCTGATAAATGCATCCGGTTTCTCACTGCAGCTAAAGGATTTATTGAGCCTAAATGACCACTTGTGTGTTCCCAGACGTATGCATGCAATCACAGTGTACATACCAGCCAGAATGCATAAGCACTGATTAAAACATCAAGGGGACACTAAGACCCCATGGGACAATCAGGTTTGGATTAATGGTCCAGGTTCATTCGATATGCAACTCAAATAAGTGGTGTTAATTTTTGGGTTGCTGCATTTTTATGAGGAAAAATTAGCTTTTTCACAGAAAAATGTACAAAATTCATCTCATTATATATGGGTTTGGACATGTGCAGAGGAGGGACATGGGGTATATCAGTAGGAGAATGTTAAGGATGGAGCCACCAGGAAAAAGAAAAAGAGGAAGGACGAGGAGGAGGTTTATGGATGTGGTGGGCAGACATGCAGGTAGTTGAATTTAAAGAGGCAGATGTAGAGGACCCCGAAAGAAGAAGAAGAAGAAATATGGGTTGAGGTTGTGCTGGATCCAGAGCTTAAATATGAGTGTTTGTTGGGAACACACACAGTGTATCGCAGTGCACCATGCATACACACATTCACACCTACAGGGCAATTTAGATGAGCTAATGCAACTACTGAAAGGTCCCCCTTAATGTTTTAATAGTAAGGCAGAGCTAGAAATAACCAAGCTAAAAATAATAAGCATAATATTTATACCTGAATCCAAGTTGCTAGTCTTTTAAACTGAATAGAAACACAGTGCATGCGGAAAGTGTTCACAGCCTTATTACAAAATAGATTAAATGCATTATTTTCCTAAAAGATTCTACAAACAATACCCCATAATGAAAAGATGAATGATGGACTCCAAGCTGTAAAAGATCTCAAGGATGATCAGTGAAAACGGGATGCACCCAAGCTCAATTTTGAGTGTCATGGCAAAAGGCTGTGAATACTTATGCTGCAAATATATATAGAGTTTTGAGGAAAATATGGTTTTTGAAATAATTTTGGAAGAAGGCTGTAACATAAAATGCGCCGACGAATCCTTTCCGGATGCACTGTAAATCTTGCAGATGATAATATAACACAGATCCTCTGCATTTTTAGTAGCTTATAGTAATTTTTTTCTGATGACCAATGAATCTGATTTCAAAGAGAAAACCTGTCCATGTAAACTCTGTGTAGTTCTAAAGTGACTCCAGGTGGTGTGATTACATGCAGGGAAGCTGTTCTACATTCGTTCATATGCTGAAATAAATTTGAAGAAACTTTGTGGGGGAAAAAACAAGGAAAGGACAAAAAAAAAGAGAAAAACTGGAATCTGACACTTGCACTATGTGTTTTTTTCTATGTGCTATTAGCCATCATTGTGCCATATCCGTTTCAGCTCTAATGCATTATAATGTTCTGAGGAAAGGCTGTACCGTACACAGAAATCTAATCACATGCTTGCAGAGCTTAATTCCTGTAAATGTTTTTTTTTCCCCTGAAAAACTTTTCCTTTTCTTGTTTTTACATTTATTGGTGAATATAGGAATCAGGAACCATTCTGAAAGTATTTTTCCCACACAATATTGAATCTTATTCTGAATATTTTTGGATACTAGTTGATTTGATTTTCAGAATTTTTCCCCACCTCCCTGCTTTCCTATGCTGTCCATGATACCAAATATCCATATACACAGAAATCAAATTGTGGAAATCATTCATGTTGGTGGATTGAATATAGACAATTCTAGACTGTGCAATATTGACTCTTAATACACAGCACAATTATGGAGTCAAGCAGAATGTTACGTTCTCTTAGATCGTACCAAAGCTGTCCTTATGGCCTACTGACTACAGTTTATGAATGATTTTTACACACACACATACACACACACACACACACACACACACACTGCAACTCAACACTCTTTAACCACTGCAGAAAAAATAAAACCCTGAGCACTTCGTAATGTATAATCTTTCCTCCTGTTAGTGTTTGGCTTTGTATGTAAAGCATCCAGCTGTGCTGATTTTACTTCAAAGCCTGTTAAGACTGAAATGACTCAGTATACAAGATGGTATCGCATGCAGGATATGTCGAAAAGTGCTCAACTGATGGTCTCCTCCCCACCCCCACCCCCAGAGCACGACTTTCAGTAATTACTACTCAAAAGGGGGAAAAAAGAATAAAGGCCTTGCTTTAGGAGTGAACGTTCAACCCAAGCTCAGAGATTAGAGCAGAAAACATCTGTTTTCTAACAGCGCCAAACTTGTGAACAAATGTAAGGTTCTGTAGTGATAAATACATATACAAAGAGAGAGATAAAGTACTAGAGAGAGACAACAGGAAATCTGTCGTTTATTTGGGTTGTGCACTTGTGAATGTACGTTGTTGTAGAAAGAGGAACTTCATTGTAAGAAATGTTATTAAGAAATATTTACAGTACATTTCAAACTTGAATCAGATGCAATTGGTTCATGGAGGCTGGAGATGGAACCAGTTTACTGTAGGGTTGCACCAGTCAACAGCAGTCTTGAGAAAATATTGTATAGGAGCAATAAACCTGGTGTTCTGCAGCTGAGCTGGCCCAAAGTAAATAGAAGACAATGAACGCATGAAAAAGACAGGAAACAATTACACTGCACTGAACACCTGAACAGAACTCAGTAAGATGCAATTTATACCTTAATTTCTACTCAATTCAAAATGTATAGTGAACATGATCTGTTTTTTTGTTTGTTTGTTTTCTCTTCTATGGGTGTGCTTTGGAAGAGGCTTTTAGTTACCAGAAAATCTCCCTGATTTGATCTTTACAAGTTTATAAAAGGTTTGAAGAAGTGGAAAATATAATTAAAGCTGAATTAAATTAAAGCCTAATAAGGTTGTTTTTTTAATGAGAGCATGAATGCACTTAATACAGAAATGACACTCAAAGTATTGTCGCTACTTTAAATTAAAACTTAATAGTAATTTAGATTCATTTGCACAAGCATCCGAAAGGTTTAAAATAACCGCTCAATGTATCAGGATAATGTGCAATACATCACAAAAAAAAAAAAAAACATTTTCAAATCTAGGAAAACAAAACCAAACAAAAAAAATTCCTTTTGGCATTTTTAAATTCATAATATACAATATATTAATTTTTCCTTCAACTTTGCACAATTGTCCTTGCACAATAAATAAAGGTCGTGAATCAGCAGGAAAAAATTGATATCATCTATACAAAATAGATAGTAAAATAAGCACAAAGGGCCTGTGTCCCAGGTTTTAAATCACTAGACATGATTATTGAAACCTACATATCAATGGCTGTTAGTGGGTTGTATTAAATAGCACCTTCACCAAAAAAAACCCTGTCGCCGAACTCGGCTATGCTGTTTCATATTTGTGTGGCTGATTGTCAGTTCGTTTTTTTTTATATATAAATTCAGGGGAAAGCTATTTAGGAACAGGGAGAAGGGTAAGGCCTATGAGGATACTGTACTGGAACATGGCTTAGTTAAACTTTTATGCCATGTGGAAACATTTAAAGGCAGGTTTGAAAGTCAGCAAACAGGACAGACACTAGAACCTGAAAGTCAGAGGTCTGAGGAAATCAAACCTGAAGAGACAGTCTTTATAGATAGCTCTAAGTCTAAGAAAGGAACTGGAAGTTGGAATGCATCGAAACAGTACACATCTAAATTCACATAAGCTTGTAAGAGGATGGAGTGGGGATGAGGCTGGGCTTCATGTATTGGTGTCGCTGCTTGCCGATTGGCTGTCTTCAGCGTGCTTGAACATAAGGATGGAATTGTAGATTTTGAGAGCAGGGCCAAGCTTAACACTCATGATCTTCACAATGTCCCGCTGTGTGAGGAGGAGGAACGCCTTGCCGTCGATTTGCTAGCAGGAGAACAAGCAGTAGAACGGGTTATTTTGCCTGTAAACACCACGAGAAACACCATGTCTCTCCTTTGTACTTTTCTCCTTCACAGACGCACAACACTGCTTCTCTGTTTATTTTACAGAAAGCAGATGCATATCGCCTGAGCACATTGCATGAATAATTAGAACCTCCTGATTACATAATATAAATATTTTTTGATCAGTGAAGACAAAAAAGTCTGCATTGCAAAGGAGACACAGGTCTTATGTCGCCTTTGCTAAACAAAACCATCCCCTGCATACTAATAGTTACAGCTCTTATTCAAATTGTCTGCATTTTTCTTTCATTCAACACAGCCTAGACTAATAGTAGCCATAAAAATAACATTCTTTCTTTCGTCCTTAAGAGATTTACACTCGATGTAAGTGTGGAGTGGCAAAAGGCTAGCTTCTCTCTGCTAGCTCCTGTAAGAGTACCTACTGAACACAGAGTTCCCTAACAGATGGAATACATCTGTATAAGTACAATGTATAAGACTATATCATTAGACAATTAAAACCCTGCAATTCTAACCAATTCAAAGCATAAGGTGTAGTCCAGAGGTAGTAAATCAAACATCTGTAATTAGGAATGAAGGCCATTCTAAAAAAGAGAATAAAGGCAAAGTTGAAGTCATGTCACTTTCACTCACCTCCTCTCTAAACTGCTTGGCTTGTTCCTCACAGCCTGGGAGAGAGTGGATGAAGTCAGCAACCTAGACACAAATTCACCCAGACACATTGTGCAGTCAGATTTATAGTTCCACAGCCTACTGTTCAACCTTCAGGAGCAATTTACAAACAAAAAGTATACAATTGAGTGGTGGGGCCTGAAACCCAGAGCTTCATGATAACTTTAGACAAAATGCGCAGTTGAGAAACTTTCCTCAGCAAAGCTAAAAGTACAGTCAGCGATGTTTGAACATCCGGACGTTTGGAGGCTTAGAAGCAACAGAGAAACAGGAAAAAGCAATTAGTGGGACGGAAAGCCGACGGCAAGAGAGAGAAAATAGAGCAATGTGGACTGAAAGTAAAAAAGGGGATTAAGATGAAGGGAAAAAAAAAAAGTCATATGAAAGCAGACGTGAATGCAGAATTGACAAACCTTAACACCTTCAAATATGCTGACTGAACAGAAAAGTTGATCTCAAAAAATGTAGGAAAATTCTAAAATGTCTGGAAGGTTGTGTAAACATGATTCTCATTTCAGCACAGTTCTGCCTCAGGTCCTAATCAATGAACTCAATCTGTACATGAGCATCTCAAAATCTGTTATTCCAAAAGAGCCAACAACCCATGCAAACCACTTGTGGTGCTGATTGGCTGGGGAACAGTGCAAATTAAAACTACTGTTCAAAGAAATTAGAAGCGCAGAAACTTTCAGGCAGAGTTTATAATGAGATTACGGGGGAAATGGATCCTCTGTGCAGAGCAGAAACTACTGCAGAGCCTGGCAAAGTGCCTGGACTTCTCTCTGAACCCTCCTTCAACGGAAAGATTCATTTCAGGAACGTCAACCATACACCGGCTGACCTTCATTATAAACGACAAAAAGATCATCTCTTTAACTCACAAAATGGGTTTATTGTTTTGACATAGCAGCTAGAACGCTGGAGAAAGGCTCACTACTCAGGACAGAAAATTGAGTTATTTTTATCAGGAGAAGTGCAATTCATTTCTGCTCATTATTAATCACAAGGCGCATTAGGATGTAGGTCTGGCAGCACAGGTTGAGTTAGTTTTGATAATGAAGATGTATGTGTAGCCGGCTAATGAACCCTGATGGGGTTTTTGAGGCGGTCAGTGAATAGCTCCATTCATGTGCTTTTATTAAAATTCATACAAGGTCTAATGAGAATAGTGAAGAAGGTTATTGTACTTGCCATATATAATCTACATGCTACTAGGGAGGTACTGTAAAAACTGAAACATCAAAGATATCTAACATTCATCATAACTGAAATGCAGACTTATTTTTTTCCCAAGAAGATCCTCTCCCAATAGATTCCTAGAAGTATCTCTCAAAGATGAAAGAGTTTTCTATTTCCTATGATTGCAGCAACATTTACAAGATTGGATGTCTGATGTATTAAGTACCGTAGCTGCTGCCAAATACAGTATAATTGAACCTGATGTACTAAAAGTGAACATCAGGGTGTCAATACAGTTGCAGAATTCTTGCAGATATTCACTGGGCTACTTATACAGAAATGCTAATTAAAGCATCTACCTCTAGCTGCAAAGCCACAGGAAAGCTGAAACTGTACTGTACATCTCAACAGGAAATAAAGGATGTTGCGCAAATCCAAATGTGGATTCAGCTCTACAGCCCAGAGGACAACAAAAGCAACGAGAGATTTGTTTAAGTGTGCAGAAATTGTTCTCATCATTAATCAGGCTACATCGTGTCTTAATAGTAAGCAGTTCAGAATAACTATTCCACATTTAATGACTTATGATGTTTGTATTACACATATGATGTGCCAATGTGCATTTATTAAACCTTGAGTAATTGTTCGCAGGAGCATTTACACAGATGTCAATTGTGACTCCAACTAGGTTTACTAGCTTGGATAAAAAATAAAATAATAAAAAGATTAATATCCTCCTCCAGAGTTTGTGTAAATGTATGTGCAAAATGAGGACACGAGTTTTAAATTAGATTATTTTCTGACTGTGAATCCGAATCAGAAATCACAATGAATGTAGGTTCAGAATTTTTATATAAAAAATATATATTGCTATTTTCAGTAAACTCAAAACATTCCATCACATTTACATGGACAGAAAGTGAAGAAGCTGCAACACTGCATCTTAAGACACCTTGAGCTTGAGACGTAATATGTTAAGGGCAAGGCTTCCAGAATGTGCCAGTTAATATAAAAAAGTGGACTCAAAGTCTGACTTGCTCGACTACTATATTTATCAATGAAAAATTTATTTTGTTGCATTCTGGTGTACATTCGAGTGATTGGCAGGTCAGATAATGAAAAAAAACGACATGGTTGTGACAGATGCTGACCATCCTTTCTTATAGGAAAGACCAGATATGTTTGAGGACCTGATGTGTTTGCACAGCTTCTGTTTCAACATAGTCGATATTTATCATCTTGCCCGGCTCACTGACATAACAAACAAATTCAGTAAGGAATCTTCAGTTTCTATCACAAATAACTGTCATCCTTTCCACTTTACTGAATGCTGTCTTGTGCCAAACAGTTGAAATAGACAGACTGATACTAAAGAGTCATTGTGCGATGTTTTTTTCTACAGGTGCATCCGAATCTCTAGTGGGTTCAACATTTTGTGCATGTGCAGCTGAAGAACAAGAGAATCAACACTCAAAAAAACAATCATCACTGTTGGCTAAATATGGACTTGGTAGTGGTTTCCCTAAGCAGATGGTGTGCATGGCATTTTTATTCTAAACAACGCCTACAAACCAAGAGCAGAACATGTCTAAATGGGAGATTACTACACAGAGCTGAAAAGAAAAAGATGGAAGAAAAATAAATTTATATATGTACTATATGTATGTATGTATGTATGTATGTATGTATGTATGTAAAAAGGGTTTGGAAAACCAAAGCCATGTAACATGCCAAAGGGCAATCTGAAAGGGAATAAAAGCTAGCCTGCTAAACATAGTCATAAATTTAGTGATAAACTCATTACATTGCTATTGCTGTTTTTTGTTGTTCAAGGTGATTCTGGGGACAGAATGTTGTGGCTTTATGATAGTTTTATAACCTGCGATTTTAAAAAGAAGTCCTGTAAAAAGAAGTAGATAAGACAAAGCAACCACCAAGTGGTGTAAGAGTTGCAGGTGTTTTACACCTACGTTACTTATTCACTCGGCCGATTTTATTAAACAGAATTATAATTCGAGACAGGGTTCATTAGCAGGCTGAAGAAATATTACAAAACATGAAAGAAATATAAGTTAAAGAAAATACATTTTTTAGCTCTGATCATTTGACAGTAACAGCCAATTCAGAGGGACTTGTATGACGGATGTCTCGGTAATCTAAAACTAATAAAAAAACTAATGTTTGTAAAGTAGTTAAAAATGACAACGACAAAAATAAACGCACCAATTGTGCAGTATGTGCTGTTCTAAAAAAACAAAAAAACAAAACAATATAACTGACAATGTGGTAACCGTAATTTCATTACATCACCCTGGCTTTTTTCCCTTTGGTGTAACAGCATTCCTTTATTCCTTTTATTCCTGACATATTTACCGACAATACCTGACGCTTGTGTGTGTGTGTGTGTGTGTGTGTGTGTGTGTGTGTGTGTGAGAATAACCCGGATAAGATGTTTAACATGGTTTCCTGTATGGAACCGAAACCAGTTGACTCAATACTCTGTTACGATGTGAGTCTAAATGCCTGGGTAAATTTCTTTTCCATGGAGCAGTGTGTTGACATCTTATTAGCAATTTAAAAATTAATAAATGTTATTTTTGTTTTTAGAAAATAGTGAAAAATAAAGTCAAATGCATTTTAAATACAAAGTGCTTATGGTGTTCTTACCTCCTCAACGGTCCAGTGGGCGACACGACTTGCCTGCACCCCGGCCACACCGGGAAGGAGCTTACAGTGCTGCTCCCAGCATAGTGGCAAGTCACGACCAGGCTGAGCAGACATGGCTGACAGGAAGACTGACTGATGCAGGGCCTGCTGGAGACTGTCCACATTTTTCTCTGCACACACACACACACACACACACACACACACACACACACACACACACACACACACACACACACACACACACACATACACACACAGGCGCACAGTCAGAGATAGCGTGCATCAGCTGTACACATACATCTGCTGAGCATATGCGGAACAAAACATTGGAGCTGAAAATGATTTATAGCTCCAGTAATGCCAGTGAAATGCATGTTGCCGTGCTCGTCAGACTGCATCTTGTGCTGCTTAAATGAAAGACAGAAAACTAACACCACTAGTTGGTCTGTGTGGTTTCCTTAAGATGCTTTAGAGGATGCTAAATAAATCCAACTGAACATGATCAGGTTGCAAACTAATGAATTTGGGGATGCTCATGTATTCTCATTTAGTAGATCATTTATAGGCCAAAAAAGAGGGATAATAAAGCAATACATAGAAAGAACAATTACAAACTCAGTTTATCAGTGTTCTTTCCATCAGTCACATTGATGAGCGAAAGTGTGAGACACTGATGAATGATTAAATATAATGAGATTGCTTATTTTGATTCATCTGTGTAGACAGGATGGAAGCATTAAGTGACTTGGTGAAGCGTTCTTTTGCCTTTCTAAGGTAATGCTGAGTAGTTATTCAGTGCTTGATAAATAGCTACAAAACTCATGAACATAAAAGAAGGTGGCAGAATATTAGGAATAAAATAACACTTCTAAGTAAGACGTTCATTCCTTCAACAAATCTACAATACAAACAGTCTGTTTGCAAAAGGATCATCATAAATTTACCATTCTCATGGGTGAAGATCATAAAAGCTCTAATAGTCACCAAAAGACTGCATGCCTCATAAAACGAGTTATTATATTCTTTTAAACGTTGTACCAGGTACGATATAACTACAGCAAATTTGTCACATAAAATTTAATTAGCATGCACTTGCCTCTATTCTCTTTTTCCACCATGTAAAGGACAAACCTACTTCATACCTCGGAGCATGAGTGCACTGCTTATTACATTTCAGAGATTTAGCTCTGCAATTCCATTGAATTAGCACTTTACAGGCTTCGTTTGAACAATAGTAAAGTCTAAATTTACATTTAAAATTGAAATGAAACAAACATGTTTTATTTATGAATCATTAATGTTTACATTTCCTCCAATATAAAACTTCATGAATGGTCATGTATGACTGCTGGGGGTTTCAACGATTTTTTTCTCTCAGTATTAATCAGTATTACATTCGCTATATACAGCTTAGGGTGGAAGAACTTTATAGTATTCCTAACAGTGGTTTTCTATAATCATACACCAGAAGTCCAGACTAGTCATGTGAGCAGGTGAAAGCAGGTGAAGACAAATACACAGAAAACCAAGACATGGATTGAACCAGCACTACTCTAGTAGTCATCTATGGTCAAACTTACACAGAGTTTTAACACAAACAAACAAACAAACAAACACAAATGCAGAGAACAGCAACACAATATTTTCATGTAGTCATTAAAGCACAATTACAGGTCCTGTAGGTGTAGACATAAGCAAACAAGGACAATCTCTCTAGAATATCGCAGTCGCACTAAATCAGCCTTAAGTGGTCTGGTCATGAGTTAAAAATAAGCCATGGACAGGAAACTGTCTCACCTATCTGTACAAAGCTGTCCTTCCTGAGAGGCTCACCAAATTTCCAGATGAAAATTTTAATTTAACCTTCAGAAACATCAGACCGAATTGGGGGAAAAAAAGCAATGTACCAGTTTACTGTTTTCATTATGTTCATATTTTTAGCTTCTAAGGTTTAAAAAATACAGCTTAGTGCAAGATACACGGTACAGACAGCGGACAGTTTATTTTTTTTATTACCACCATCAGCCCTAGCATCTTTGATCAGACTTTAATCAATATTTCACTGCTGAATTTGTAATGCTGTGTGCATGCAAGACATGTAAACACAAATTACAGGGTTTTTTCTCTCAAATTATTTAGTTGAGTGTTATGTTTTAATGGGTAGCTCATACACAAGTAAGCAACTTATTTAATATTACAGAGAATTAGAGGATTTTGACACGTCCGAGGAGTTTTGGAATAAAATTTGCATTACAAACTGGATTTTTATCCCCCATGAAAATCCAAGAAATATTACACAGCCAGCTTCACACCCTAATGCAAATAATGCACATGCATCACATTCAACCAGCTCTCAGTGACACACAAGACATATGCTACCATTTTAGAGCCAACTTGCAATCACACTTCATCATCTGTGGCTTGAGGACACACACACACACACACACACACACACACACACACACACACACACACACACACACACACCTAACTGCCCTTGTGAGGATCTTCTATTCATATATTTATTAATGAAGCTAATTATTATAACATAACTACACCTGAATTCACTTAACCTCAGTAACATAAAAAGATATATTTTCTCCTCAAATTTCTCACCTGCAAATATCCACTCCCTGCTATTACCAGCTCTCCCCTAGTATTTGACACTAAGAAAAATGCAATCTATCACAGAAAAAGCTATCACAGTTTGGCCAGTGGCACAGTGATTGACGTGAGAAACAGCATGTCGTGTCCACGACCCAGAGAGCAGTGTTGGGAAAAGCAGTTTGCTTCATGTCGACCCGTCATGTGTCCCCACAATGTCAACTATCAGATATTTCTTCCCTTTGGGGACATCTTTGTGAGAGTTGCTAATACATTGGTCTCCGGGTGATTTTTCCTCTCACGAAAAGAGATCCCAAGTGGCCCGTTCTCACAGAAATCAGAGTGACTCAGCCAAAGGAAACAGGATTGGTGTAGATGCAGGAAAACGTGTTCTCTATAGGAGAGCTGTATGACTTGACATATTAAGCGATGCGCGCTACTGCTAAAGATATAATGTTATAATTAGCTAAATGTATAGTGTTATTTATGTCTGTACTTTTTAAACCAAACAGCTGGAAAGAAACTTGTATCAACACTCTTGACCAATAAACCTGGTTCTGTATAAACAAGGTGGATGAAATGTGCGAAGAAAAATATAAAAATCAAAGTATATACATTCAACATGTATTAGCCTTCAGTATGTCTCCAGTGTAAATAATCCAAAGATTACTCTGTTCACACATACCAGGATTCTATTTCAAAAGTTTTTTTTTTTTTACTTGTCACAACATGACAATTTTTGGTTTTCCCGGCAGATTCTTGCAAAACACAATGCAACGCCTCTTAGAAAAATGCAAACACTTTTCCCACCCTTTACTACTCATGCCAGTCAAACACTGCGTACTTCCTCCTGTTAGAAGACAGCTAATGGCTCCACACTCGCATCCAAGCAAACACTAAAACCACAGATAATGCAGATGAGGCTTCGTGCAAAACTGAGGCATGTCCTCATGTCGCTTACACTAGCAATAACGCTTAATCCACAATGGCTCCTTTTAAACATGTATTGGCTCTCGAAATGAACTGTGCCACTGTTAGGGATTTAATTGTGCAGGATTTGAACTGATTTATGAAAGCCATTAGGAACAGCTGTTAACGCTTTCTACAGGTTTTCCTCATGTGGGGAGTTTGCATGGTTTCCCTCATTTAGCCTACTGAGAGACATGGAAATGCTTTTCTAAATTGCTCCAAACACTTGGGATCAGCTCTGGACATTTGGATCTAACAGCCCTGACTCAATGTTGGTGAATAATAAAATTAGACATTAGGATGCAAAAGATGAATGTTTTATAAGCATGTTTAGATGGAGACTCTACACTATGCAAGGAGCG
The DNA here is from genome assembly GCF_014805685.1 of Silurus meridionalis. Classification (NCBI taxonomy): domain Eukaryota; kingdom Metazoa; phylum Chordata; class Actinopteri; order Siluriformes; family Siluridae; genus Silurus; species Silurus meridionalis. Next base: position 28,647,731 of record NC_060887.1, read on the forward strand.
TCTGAATAAGGACCACACTACAAGAATTCAATGCCACTCAAAACCAAATATACTGTATAGGTATCAGCTACAGGTATTAGACAGCTAACGCTATTCAAGCTGATTTTTCTCATTCTAGCCATAAAAGCCACATGTTCTTAAGCAACATAACACAGAATCCACTCTACACATGTCTACACTGTTTACATGCATAAGCCTTAGTCAATATTTAAATGCAATTTTGGACATTTGTTTGGAAGAAAGAAAAAAAAAGAAAAAAATAGGGTCTGTACAGGGAGAGGGACAGAGGGGGAGAGAGAGCGGGAGAGAGAGAGAGATAAAGAGAGAGAGCGTGTAAGGATAAGGATGAGGAAGAGAGGAACAAAGGAGTAAGCAGAGAGAGTGATGCAGTGAGAACAATGAAAGGCTTCCACAGTCCCACTGCTTCTTACATTTTGCATTTATTTGACCTAAAAGATTTGAACCGAGAGCACATTCTCTGACGCATGTTACTTCATTTAGCAGAGAGAAAAAGGATGATGGTGCAATGTTTGCTCACTCCGCTCTCCACACCGCTGCTCTTTTCAGCATGGAGAACCAGATAAAGAGACAAGCACATTACGTAACACCATTAACTTTGGTTTATGCATTTCAAAATGTAGGTTAAATAAATTAAAAAATAAATACAAACTTTTTGCATTACAGACTGCACCTTTAAATGGCTAAGCTTGTTTCTTTCTACAAAGCAAACAAACAACAACAACAAAAAAACCTGTGACTGCCACACAGTGGTTCTTGGTAGTTTTCTTGTTAGGATTTATTTTACATTTTTGGAGATTACCCTGGCCTCTAATACAAACACTGCTGCTCTGCTCCCAAGTTTCTACAACCTACTTATAAATAGTCTTTAAGATGCTTAAAAAAATAAACTCCTGCCACAGACGTGTATTTTATTTAAAATGAAGTGACAAGGACAAATATCTCAGACACGTGTATAATCCTGAGTGATTAACTTGCATTATGAAAAGCCATTACAAATAACATAATGACTACATTCATAAGCTGATTTATCACTTCAGGATCAAGCCTAAATGATTTGTGCAGCACAAATATAGTCTAAGCTGGTGCAAAAACGCACTTCAAAGCAATTTCTCTACTGTACATACAGAACCCATTAGATAGGGTTTAAAATAAGCTTAATGCCAATCAATAAAATATATTTTCTGCACTTTTCTGCACCAATGAAATCCAAATAAAGCTTTTTAGCGCCCGTTTGGTTTCTTTTTCGTCGCGAAGTCCTGGATGTTCGATTCTGCAAATCTGCAGTGACTAGCCAAAGATGGCGCTGAGGCAAACAGGTCGGCAAAGGGGTTATGCCCTGAATCACACCACCTCCAGCAGTTTTTGCTGCACCTCTTCATTAGTGCGAATGGCAGAAGCGCTAACAAGGCTGCTGACAGGAGACTCAAAGCGAGAGTGGAACTTGGTCGGCTGGGAGACAGCCTGGGTTACTGACACTAAGGTCCCTCAGAAACAGTCTTCTGAGCGAACAGCCAGAGAAAGCGTGACTCATCAGGAAGCGCTCTCCAGAGGGAGATTGTGTGAGGGTGTGTGTCTGCAGTGGGTCCAGGCTCCAACAGGGTGTGAGTACACAGAGAATGTGTGTTGGCATGCTAGTGGCTCTGTCTGTCAGAAGATTAGAGACACTTACAGAGAGTGTGCTCACTATGAAAAGCATGCTGCTGTGTAGGAACATGAGGTAAATACTGATCATTTAATTTCAACAATACGAACGCAACATGAGCGGTCAGGTGACTTTATCATGGCCTTTGTACGTGGATGCATCACAGTCACACACCCTGATAGACAAGATGGAAATTTTGGTTTGCTGACACTTCTCGGATAGTGGTGATCATCAGACCAGAAGTCAATCGTTGTGTAAACTGTATACTTATAATTGCTGAGTGATTGTAAAATCTCAAATAAATTCATACTCCCTACATACAATTTTTTAATTGTGACCTTCCGATCCAAAGTCCAATGCTTTACCCACTAATCTCCCACCTCCAGAGTGTCCAGTGGAGCGTCTGGCCACAAGAGTGGAGGTTTATATAACAGCAAATGAGGATCAAATGGGATGCCCAAAATTCACATACAAACCCTATAGCTAGAAGTCCACAAGCCTTTTTGCAGACAGTGTTGCAGCTATAATCTAAAGTCACTCCCTCAAATACATACTGTATAAGCACTACTCTGAATAACATTAAACTGTTTTCATTGTGTCTAAAACATGCTCTTTGCTATGTCTGATTTGGGCTGTAAATCAAATAACTTCTGACCAATCAGCATTGCTGTGGTATAATCTAAAATAAACCATGTATTAATGGTTTTATCTTCATACCATACAGCAGGTTAAGAGTGGTGCATGGCTGCTTCTTTTCAAAGGGACTATCCTGTTCATATATCGGCGTGTTTGTACTTTTTTTTGGAATCAGTGTTGATCAAAGAGGAAAAAAGAAAGCCACACACTGTCATGCTTATCCTGTCACAGAAACCATTGCCATGGTGATAGTCAGAAAGATCATCATCACTTAAGCACCTGCTTATAATTTGTTGTGCCACATGCTCCTTGTAGGTCTATTTGGCAAACAGGACAGAATCAGACAATATGTCAAGACAGATTAAAGTCATCCTAAGACTGCACAAGAGAGGACTGTGAATAATAAGCCCTGTATCATAAAGAGCACCCAGAACATGCCTGCTTTGTTCTGTGTTATGCTACAATGGTTGCAATCCAGTGACTTACCTACTTACTAAGAGAAGAAATTGTAGGTGTATCGTGTAGCATGTATTAACAATTAGAAGTTGATGGGGATTCCTCAATCACCATCAAGTTTAATAATTTGCTTTACTACCTTTATGCTTAAAATACGGTCAAAATAAACAGCTTTAAACAGGAAGGAAGTAGTCGAGAAAGAACTATTTCAGACTCTTGTCCTCACTTGACCTTGTTCTGGTTTGAATCCATTCCCCTGAATCTGATCTGCGAGATATAATTCGACATAAATCCTTAAAAAAAAAAAAAAAAACATTGAACCACTTATGCTAATTGCACTAATGTAAATGATGGGTGAAGAGTGGATGGTAAAAACAATTGTTAAAGCGTCAGAATATGGACTGTAGGCCAAGTGCTATTCATGATACTTCTAAGCAATTTAAACCAGTAAATTATTCAAGCCATACAAATACGAGACTAGAAGCACAAAATGCATTGGATGACTAATGGAAAAGCAGAAAACAATTTGCTTGGCTATGTGATGCACACAGCGCAGGTGTGTATGCAGATAAAAAGCACATGCTGTTTGCTCGTTTGTTCCAGGGTTTTCTCTCTTCCAGTTTCTTTTTCTCTTCTTTTGCTCTGTGCCTGTGCACCCCTCCCCCTCTCAAGATCTAACCAGAAGGGCAGCCAGGATTGTAGTGTGCACTTCTGCAGTGAGCCTTGGAGGCTTCCCAAGTCAATGAACAATGAAAATACTGCCTAAGCACTAACCCGAATCCTCACGAGCATTTAATAAACTGGCCCCAAAACCTTAACACCGATGGGTCACATTTAAGTGCAATCCGATACTATGGTGTGTAAACAGTATTCAGTCAACATATTTGAAGACTATATGAGGCACATTTCCTCCAAAAAGACAGAACTGGATGCATGAATGACGTGTTCTGCTTTTAATGCAGGGATTAAAGTGTTTAATAATGAACACATCATCAAGCAATTATACCAATGTGTATACCAATGTTAATGTATAAACAGATCAATACAATAGTCAATTACAGCACCATAGATTCAAAACTATATCACATGTTCTGTGTGCATACCCATTGAATACATATTTTATAACATACATACATACATATACACATACACACACATACATACACACACACACACACACACACACACACACACACACACACACACACACACACACACACACACACAATTATATAGTTAAGAAATATAACAGCTGGTTTATCAACTAAAAATGCCATTTACATGCTCTAATAGACTGTAGCACCATAGCACAATAAACAGGCCAATTTTCCAGTCTGCTTGTGTTACCACTAGAACCATAAACCAATTATATATAACAGTTGTATACAAACAATGCTGAAGCATCAAATAACTGCAGAAATGGTCAATACTAAAGGCCAAAAGAGTTTGGGAGGTCACACCACAAGTATACACACACAGAATATGCACTTCCATTTCATTATCTTGGAGATTTTCTCAACTATGATTTTTTTTTATTAGCATGACAAAATACAGTAATCCCCCGCTTTACTGTGGTTGGAATCTCGTGCCCTCGGTTTATCGCGGAATAACATTTGCCACATAAGTAATTAATTTAGATTTTTCCGGTCTCTTGCGGATAGCACGATAGACCAAAAAACATATAGGGAATTGTTTTTATGTTGAAAAAATGAAATTTATTAATAGGAATATAATGATTAATTATAAAATTAAGTAAAATGTTGATATAGCACAGTACTGCATACATAAAATAGCATGTTTGGGGTGGCATTCGTTTATCACGGTTTTTAGTTTATCGCGGGCGGTTTTGGAAAGTAACCCGCGATAGACTGGGGATTACTGTACTTTAATTTGAACTAAATGGATGTATAAAAAATAAATAAAAATGGACATTAAAAAGTAAACTACGGTTTCTTATTAAATAACACAAAAATGGTCTGTGCTCAGTGTGGGTGTAAAGAGATGAATATTGAGAAAGACACAATGAATGACTGACAAAAATAAAAATATTTATGCAAGCAATATGAGTCGCTTCTGAAAAGGCAACAATTATTGATAATATAAAACCAGAAAATGTATCTCTAATTAAACAGACCATTTTAAGGTGGTTGCATCAACAAAGAGGTGCTTTCAGCAGGCTTGGACTTTCCTGCCACTTCTGCCAGTACAGCCTACGGAAATCCTTTTTAATTACATAAACAGAAAAGGACACAAGGACTGTATATTTTGCTACATGCACACCGTGGCATTTTTGAAAATACAATCTAAAGTTTTAAAGTTCATGCCTATTAGGTATACTCTATAACTTAATAAAGAGATTTGTGTTTTGCTCGCTTAAGCGAAATCTTCTACAGGGCAATAAAATAAAATCATACAAAATGGTGTTATGATGAAAAATCTATTACACAAGATTATTGCTTCAAAGCAGACCTTTTAAACGGACTACAACTTGACAGCATGAGGTACAGTAATCTTAATTCAAGTTAACATATACTTTGACTTATACTACTTTGCACTTCAAAACCCTGACAGCCTTCATCATGGAGCTTGAGCTTGGTAAAGCAGTGCAGAGTCAGTTTGCTCAATATGTATGTGAAGCATGGAGAGCAAAATCAATGAGAAATGTCAAGGATTTCAAGGTTTTCAGCCTACCAGCTAAGGCTATAGTTCATGTCCACTGTGGTTACTGTTAGACTATGATGAACAGGAGATGACAAGGACAAAAACATTTCACGTCCCAGTCCTCAAGGCGAGATTTAAACGACCTCGGTATTCCGTTATAACAAAGGAAATCGCATGAACACACATAAAATCACATTACATGAAATCCTCATCCCTTGTTATTCACTTTGCAGTTATTTAACATTTATTGACGTAATGACAAAATTTTTCAAACGTATTCAATGATCATTAGCTCTCACTTTCTATCCTAGCATTACAAAAATGTCTGTCTGCTATGACAGTACATCGGAACGTGCACTTTTGAATAGATTTACAGATATCCTTTTTTTCAACTATTACAACAGAGCACAAAAAAAGAAAAGAAAAGTAATACAAAAAAACTGGCAAACAGATGTCACATAAGTGAGTGGTGACAATTGCAAGGAAAAAGAGATGGCAGGAAACCTTGACAGGAACAAGACTCGACAGGGAATCCATCCTCATCTGGCTGGCACTGAACATCCATTCATTATAGTTCCATTACTGTTGAGGTTTATCTGCTGTTTACTGACGGGGAATCGAGTGTAAAATTGTTCATGGTGATTGTACTCCTAAGACACTGTAGCAAACGGTTTATATAAAATATACAATACCGTAAACTCGTTTCTAATCCTGTCCATTGTCGTCACTCCCAATGAAAATCTTCAGCTCTGCTACCTCCAGCTCCGCCTCCTGTCTTTTACTCAATGCCACTGTCTCTAAACCATACAACATCGCAGGTCTCACCACAGTCCTATAAACTTTCCCCCTTACTCTCGCAGATACTCTTCTATTACAAATCACTCCTGCCACTCTTCTCCACCCACTCCACCCTGCCTGCACTCTTCTTCACCTTTCTAACACACTATATATAATAATATCTGTTAATATAAAAAAATACTTCCTGTGCCACTTCATTCCAGGTAAAGTCAAATGAAATTCTAGGCATCCCTGTAAGTTTATAGATGGGTGTTAATTTAGCATTATTTTTACTCCAACCTACAATATTACAGTTATATATGAGCAGATGTAAATATTTCAATATTTTAATATTTAATATTTTTTAATAATATTTTAATATTTACTCAAGAAAGCTAGAAGCTTAACTGGACATATGGTTCAGACCTGAGGTGTGCATAGAGCCTGAGCTCCCACAAGAAGCAACAAAATAACCTATGTGGTCTTTATTTTCATGCTCCAGCTCATGTGAGTGCTCAGATATGAAGCTTACAAACAATGACCAAGTTCATTAACATGAACACGACCCTTTTACAGCTTCTACTCATTCAAACACCAATAGTTACACTTAATAATCCATATCCTTCTCTTCCCGTCACCCTCTCTCTCTCTCTCTCTCTCTCTCTCTCTCTCTTTCGGTCGAGTTAAACATGCTCCTAAGGCTCCAGTGACCACTGTTCCTGCCCCTCTCCCCTCCATGGATCTTCACACTTCTGTGCAGCTCGGGACGGTCTCTCATCAACACCTTGGGTGGTTCCATATAATTCCGGAGTAGAACGGGTGCTTTTGAGGACAGATTGGACTGTAGTTGGTGTCGGTGGTCTGCTGCACTGACTCGGGAGTGCAGTTTGCTTCTGATCATCATCACTGTACCCCGCAACTTTGCATATATGCTTCAAATGGACATTTGGTGCAACCCAGATGAGGATGGGTTCCCTCTTGAGTCTGGTTCCTCTCAAGGTTTCTTCCTTTGCCATCTCGGGGAGTTTTTCCTTGCCACAGTTGCTCATCGGGGACAAACATACTTACAAAGAACATATTTACATTTAATCACCACATTATCTGTGTAAAGCTGCTTTGAGACAATGTTCATTGTTAAAAGCGCTATACAAATAAAAATGAATTGAATTGAATTGAATTGAAACACTCGTCTGGGCACAAAATGGGTTAAATTGGATTGACTAGTGACTAGTAACCACTTCCGGGTTAACGGCTAGCGATAGCGCTAAGGATTCTTTAACATTTTCATGCCTGCACAAAACAAATCTTATTTCCGGGACGGAGCGAGCAGCCACAGTAACACTTCACTAATTCTAGTTCTTTTTTTTTATATCCCTGGCATTGTTGTGTATGTTCTCAAGTTTAATAATGAAAAAATGCGCTAAGATTGCGAGGCAGAGACTAAACAAACTTGCGGTCCGCCACTTAATTTCCTGAGGGAAACTCAGATTGAAACTATGTTCCGCACGTAAAAAGGTTTGCATTCGGTACACATGTTCCGAAAATCTTCGGTATGAATACATGTACCGTTACACCGCTACTGTATAGCATGTGTAGTGTTTGTTACTAGGCAGGTACTAAAAAAATATACAAAATCCAATGCACTGACATGAATTTAATACAGAATGAATATAGGGTGAAAAAGGAAACCAGGAGGAACCAGGAATATGTGAAGAAGCCACATTTCCTCATGCAGTAAAAACACAACGAATGTCATTAAAATATGCTTTTAAACCTTCAATATGTTGGCTGAGAGAAAACAAACCACATGCAGAAGGGAAAAAAAATGCAAATGCTGTTCAACAAAAAGGTCTGAAAGAGGAAGAGGACATAAAACATGGATTAAGCTAAATTTAATCCTGGCACCTGTTAATTCAAACTAACCACCAAAGTCTAAAATGGGGTGCTGCGTGTTTTCATAAATGTGAGAGAGACGAGTATGGCTTCATTGTCGAGGCCCAGTGGGTGGCTGTGGTGCTCAGTGAGCTGTACTGACCCCTGGGTGGAAAGGACGAGCTCGGCATGGCTACACCCTCCATCCATCACCAGTTGGCATGGAAGCTGCTGCCATAGCAACAGAAGGGATTTAGAAGTTGTATGCCTCTGCCCCAGAAGGACAAAGGACAGTAAACTGGGCACAGCACTACAATGATCACATGAAATGTGATGGGAAAATGGCGAGTTTCTGCCCTGTGTGATTCACACCCATATAATGGGTAAATAGCAGAAGAAGAGAGGAAGCAAAATCTCTTGGGTTGCCTAAGCGCTTTTATGTGGTATAAATATGACGGTGGGACAGCAGTGTTTGAGAGGGAAAAAAATTTCTTAAAACTAAAACTGATGGGAGATAAATAGAGCATAAGAGATATATATATATATATATATATATATTATGATGGGAGATAGAGCATAAGAGATAACCAAGTGTATAAAATAATATCTAGAAAACTAGTAAAAGAAGCACAAAATGAGGGAACAAGAATAAGTGAGTCAGCCAGAGAAAGGAGGAGGTGTATAAGTGAAAATGAATAGAAAGAGGAAGACAGGGACACAGGATAGGATGAAAGAGAATAAGAGGGTGGAAGTGAGCAGATTGTGGGCTTCAGGTGATGGTGGCTGAGACAGTAGGTGACAATGCGGCGATGGCTCTTCCATGTCACACAGTGGAGGAGGCATTTCATTTTCTACTGCAGCTTTTCTGGGCTAGAATGACATCTGACACGCCATTATTCCAACTCCATAATCCATTATAGACAAAGGTTTTGCTCCTCTGACAGAAAAACTACAGTACCTAAAGTTATAACATTTCATTGTAATTAATAATGAACTCTAGGTGCATTATAGAAGGTACACTGGAATATTATTAGCTTGGGTGCCAATGTTCTTTGCCTCCAACCTGGCAGTCTGGAGCCGTTGTCTTCATTGTCAGTGAGCAAAGTAATAATGAAGCGAACAGGTGTGTGGGAATTTTGCTGATATGCAGGATAAGAGGTGGGTGATAATGATGGAAATATCATATCATGCTTGGTTTTCCTGCATCACCAGATATTGCTAACAAACTGCCAGTAAAGCAGCAGTGGTGCATTTAAAATAAAGCTTTAATGAACTGACTTTGAGAATCAAAATTCACGGTTTGGTACGTACCTCGGTTTTTTATTATGTAAATGTAATTAAATAGTTTACAGTTGTTTGACCCCTTTTCTGTAATACAGATGTATATATAAAAGTGTGTGTACGGTTACAACCTTTAGAGCAAACTGACTTAACACTAACAAATAGAACACGAAGGACAATGTCCAAGATGGAATGCCATCACCACCGAGTTTATTACTTCTTGTGTTACTAATTTGCATGATTGAAAAGCTGTTCACGTATGACCGTGTTCCTCTGCATAACTCCAACATCTTCATCAAGTATACAGATAGCACTGCGGTGATCGGCCAGACCAACAACAGCCCATCGTGAGGACATCCCAAGCCCGAAAGCATGGTGTCCCATCAACAACCTCACCCTCAATTCCATGAGCTCATTGTGGACGTCAAAAAAAAGAGAATTACAGCTGCAGGCATTTACCCATCTACATCAATGAGACTGGAGAAGACTATAAGTTTCTGAGTGCCAACACTTCTGAGGATCTGTCCTGACATTTAACTATGGTTGGGAAGGCCCAACAGCGTCTATACTTCTTAAGGAGACTTAAAGCTTTTACTACTGCATTATTGCAAGCATCCTAACTAATCCACCAGTATGGTATGGCAGCTCCACAGTGTGTGAACAGAAAGTCCTGTAAACGGTGGTGAACCTGCCCAACACACCATTGGTACCCAATGACCTGCCATTGAGGTACCTTCCACTACAGTAGATATCGGAGAAACGAACATATCATTTGCTGTACATAAATTTACACTTTTTCAATTTGTACAATGATACTTGGGTTGCACTACTGGTAGATGCTGAGCTGCATTTAGTTGTTGTGTACCTGTACTATGCAACGACAATACAAGTTGTCTCTAACTGTCGGTGATATAAAGCATTGCATTTCATAACCATGTTAATTATTATTGAGCTGTTTCCAGACTCCACTCTTCTGGAAAGCGTTTGTACTAGATGGTAAACCATGGCTTTGGGGTTTAATAACCATTAAGCCAGAAGAGTGTGAGAGATTAGGCAGAGATGGCAGTTGAGGACGCCTGGTCAAAAGTAGTCAATTCAACTAATCCCAAAGGTGTTCAGTGGGGTGTAGGCCAGCCATCTAATCAAACCATGTCATTATGGATTTCACTTTTTCCACAAGGGTATTATTTTGCTGGAACAGGTCAGGCATACAAAGATATTTTAGACAACTGCATTCCTCCAGCGTTGTGGCAAACAGCTTTTCAGATGACACACTCATGGATGTCCTTCGAACAGCAAGAAAGCTATTTATGAAGACTATTTCAGACCTTGCAATGATCTTGATCGTGTTTGGATCGGTTCCAAAATCTTTGCTGGCTGCAATGAGAAATGTTTAGAGGATTTATGTCGAATTAACTACTCGACCTTGAGATATCAGGCTAAAAAAAATCTCAGACGAACAAACGATTGGATGGAATCATGGACCCCCTAAAAGCCATGTCATGAGTTCAAATCCCAGCCATACTGTACCAAGCTGCCACTTCTTAACCCCATAGCTACTCTGTTGTATGAATGAGATACAATTTAAGTCACTCTGGATAAGGTCGTCTGCCAAATGCAATGAATGTACCGTAATTTCCGGACTATTAAGCGCACCCATATATAAGCCGCACCCACTGAATTTGACAAAGATTTTTATTTTGAACATAAATAAGCCGCACCTGTCTATAAGCCGTCTACACTGAAACTAATGAACTTTACTAAAGGCTTTAACGAAAGACAGTGTCTGTTACACGGTGTAACGGGAGAAATATGTTGTGGCTCCTTTAAGAGCAGAGCGGCATTTTGGGAATAGCCTTCCGCCGCAGTTTTCCGGTATTATTGCATGTGTGCAAGACCGAGGAATATGTCCTTATTATTTTCTGATGCTCATTTCTAAGTTTCTTTGACTAACCTGTCACTCTGTTGCCAAGAAAAATCAAAAAGCACGAGTTTTGGAAACCTGTCTGTGCTTATATGATTTCTGTTGCAACTGGAGTTAGTGAGTGAGCGGCAGGTCAAACGTCAGAGGAACCTCATCCATATTTATGATGTGGTGCGGCCTGATTCAGTGGGAGCGCATCTGATTTAATATAAAAGAGTTTCATTGGTTCACCTGAACCCGTTCCGCAATTTCATTGGTCTAATGTTATGGGTCTCAGTTTTTTGGCTTGAAGTTTGTGAAACCGGGAAAAACCCAGGAAAAATCCATAAATTAGCCGCTTCGTTGTTTAAGCCGTGGGGTTCAAAGCGTGGGAAAAAAGTAGCGGCTTATAATCCGGAAAATACGGTACATTTTGTTGAGGAAAAAAAAATTATATCAAACAAAAATACAAAGTCTTTCTGAAGTAGGAAGAAAAAGAGGTCAAACTGGCACAATTTAAAAATAAAGATGTGAAAATATTGTTTGAGTAGGAAGATACCTATAAAAGATCAATAAATGATTTTACTTTAAACATAAACAAACTATATGCCTGACAGAGACCATCTCCAGGTTAAATGTGCTGAGATGAGAGCACAAGTTAGTGGTGCAGCAATAATCCTTGTACACAGATTAATAGCTAATAACTATAATCCAATGACTACCACAGTGCTGTACTTCTGGCTTCATCCCATCAGCCTCTTTATTAAGGTCAATCCTCCATCTGCTTACAGAGAGGCAGAAACACACACAGAAAGAGATTGTGTGCAAATCAGCATCCACCTCCAGATAAGTCAAAACCATCACTGACAGTTACTGTACATTTCACACTTTTTTGACCCCGTCCACCTCTCTGTCTCTCTCTCTCAAATATAAATCCTGATCAATTGTCTATTTTTGTCTGTCCTTCTGGATGCTCACTGAGCCACTGATCTGCTCACAGAAAGTCCCCTGCGTCACACAGAGACAAGAGTAGTAGGAAACCGAGCACTGAAAAGGAATTATAGCTGATACACTCCAAACATAGTGAAATGCATAACTAACAGAATGTAATATTAAATGTCAAAAAATTATTACACAATCCTATACTGAGGGTTTCATGCATTATAGTATTAGAGGGAAAAAAACAATACTGCACACATTGCACAAACATAATACAGAATACAAGTGCTATAGACAGGCACTCCTGCTTTGTTTCTGCTGTTTGTTCCCCACTCGCCGGTAGCGCACCGCAGTTTAATAAACCAGCATTATCTCCCCAACCACATCAAGTGCCCCTAATCATCAATCATCATCAAAATCTAGTTCAGTAGCTGTATATAGCCAAAAGCAAAATTCCACAGGATGGCACCAGCTAACTCTTGAATCACCAGTAAATTCAATGAAACCCTAAACGATTCCCCCCCCCTAAAAACCAACTGGATGGAAGGCAGTGTGACTGATCTTAAAGATTTAGCAACTGAAAGCCTCCATGAGTCACCGGGTCTCAAAATATCTCCGCATACTCAGCAAGAAGCTCCCCGTCCACAGTCTGCCAACATGAGCTCGAAGCAAGAAAGGAGAGAAGTAAACTGTGGGCCTCAGGGACAGAAAAAGAACCAAAAATGAAAAGCATTTAAACTATTTATTCTTCTTAAGCAGCTGAGTCATTCTAAAAGCTTCCTGCTTTTCAAGTCAATTGAATTTCATGTGAAAAAGATTCAGGTTTGCAAACACAATGCATTTTTATTTGTTGCTGTTTATCTAAAAATGCTTTCATATACTTTGTAGTATGTACCATTTGAATCAAACCCCAGTTTGTCCTTCGGTGCAGTTTATTTGATAATATATGAACACAGTGATTTGAGTAAGGATAAAATAATCAGTGTTGCTTAATGGCATTTACATTTAAATCATAGGGCTGAAGCTTTTCTTTAAATCCATTGAGGATTCAACTGAGCAATTGAAGACTAAAAGGTTTAAAACAATTTTAAATAAAATATCTGCTTGGGTAAATAATATAAAATATTCTATTTTATATAAAAATAAAAGAATACATAAAATGTATGCAATACATTTATATTAATTACATTTTATTATATTTATAATTAATTATTATATTAATTAAATTAATGATCAATTATTTTTTATTATATTGATTAAATTGAGTAATTGTTTAAATTGGCACAAATTAAATTAATAAAATTAAATAAATGGAAATATTTATTTATTAACATTTATTTAAAACATTTAACATTATTTAAAACATTTTAACATTTATTTAAAATGTAATTTTATATATATATATATATATATATATATATATATATATATATATATATATATATATATATATATATATATTTTTTTTTTTTAATATACATATGTTAGACCCCATTTCTGTAATACAGATGTGTAAACAAGTGTGTTTACATTTAATATAAACATTTTTATACATCCTTTTTTTTTTTTAGCATACTTTAACAAATGTCTTCGTTCCTTCCATCCTTCATTCATTCACTCGCTCAATATGTAGAAATGTCAGGATTTTCTCATTTTTAGAGCAATTCTTGAAGCTGGAAATGAAACCCTAAAGGGCGTATATAGCTAGTGTTAGCGATGGCAGGAAGTGGCGGCGATTTCACGCATGTGCAAATGAGTTTTACAACACACTACAAATAGTATTTCTGGTACAGAGTGAGGGAATTGTGAGGGGACTCAGATGCACTGAACCAAAATCCCTGTACCGAAACGGTTTGATACAAATATGTGTACCATTACACCCCTAGTATTTACTGTATACGGCTTTCCTGTAACACCACACCACAAATTAAAGTCTGATATGCTGTTTTTTTATTTTTTGAAGAAATTACAGTTAATTAGACCACAACATCTGCAAGTCTAAGGCATACAGCATCAGATCCTATAAAATCTGAATCACTGCAAGATCCTGGTTGATTAAGGTCTCCGAGCTGCTAATGAAATAATAAAATATTTCCCAAGGGAGGCAAAAATACAGAACTTTCTTTTTCTAATGGACCTTGATTTCTGTGCTTATGTCTGTTTTCAGGACAAAGAACTGATTGCTGTTTTTAGCAGCACATACAGTGTCTATGTACAGTGCCGCTGAGAATGAACAAAGCAAAACATTTCAAAGATAATCTTGCCACTGCCTGGCCTTGAAGGTGTGGGAGAACACAAGGAGAGAAAAATATTTTTTCTCTGTGTGTGTGTGTGTGTGTGTGTGTGTGTTTGTGTGTGTGTGGTGCATACTGGACAATGGTTGTAACACGTTGTCATTATGCCTAGGGATCTTTCATCTGGTCCTATTCCCTTAAGGGGCAATCCCTTGCTTCTATATGAACTTGCATATACACGTGTACAAAACAACCAACCAACCAACCAACCAACCAACCACACACACACACACACACACACACACACACACACACACACACAACTAAAATTAGTGCCTCACTCTGCTACACTGCTTGGGAAGAAAGAGCTATGTGCAGGGGAATATCACACAGGCCCACATACTCTCAGGAGACACAGTGAGAATATGCTATTTCTGTAGCATTATAGGTGCACACACATACACATATATACCCAGGTTTAGAGCTACACATGTACACCCACAAACACACACAACCTTCATTTTTCAAAGAAATATTCAAATCAAACATTATTTAACTATTAATTCACAGAATTATATTTCGGCCAAGATGCTTTATACTTGTCACATATACATTACAGCACAAATAAATTCTTTCTTCATATCCCAATGATGATAGTAATCTGAGGTCGCACTGACTACTTCTGGATATGGAATTCACCAAAACTCATTCTACTCCTCTATAATGACATCACAGAGTTGCTGGATGTTTGACACATGGAGCTTCTCCACCTTCTGCTTGAGGATGCCCCACAGGTGCTCAATAGGGTTTAGGTCTGGAGACATACTTGGCCACTCCAACAGTCACCTTCAGCTTCCTCAGGAGGCAGTTGTGATCTTGGTGGTGTGTATGGGGTACATGTTGGAATCCATGTTTCCCTTAATCAACTGCAGCTCCCCAGTACCAGCAGCACTCATGCAGCCCCAGACCATGATGCTACCACCACCATGCTTGACTGTAGGCAAAACACAATTTTCTTGGTTCTCCTCACCAGGGTGTTGCCACACATGGCCACTGTACTGTAACTCAGTTTTAGGGTGTTACTGATATTCCTTTAGCCTCTGCTATCTTTGTAGAGAGCAACAATTCTAATTCTCAAATCCTCAGAGTTTTTTGCCATGAGGTGCCATGTTCAACATCTAGTGGTCAGTATGAGAGAATTGTACTCAAATCACAAAGTTTAAACTGCTTTAATACAAGATACACAAATTTGTATAGTCCTTTCAAAGTCAAATATCGTACTTTATACTCAACTACATTTCGCAAAATCAGTTGTTCCTTTGTTTTTATGAGTGCATGAGTCAAGCACACAGCAATCCACCAATCAGGGTAGAGCACGTGCTCCGTTTTAAACTTGTTCTAATTGCTGCTTGGCAGAGGCGACACGGGGCGCCCATTTAAAAAAAAAAAAAAATCTGTGATGATTTAATGATTACATAAGGTCAAGGAAAACTGGTCGAGACTTGGAGGGTGCACCTTCTGCCTGGAGAAGCTCCCTCACTCATACACTCAGAAAGGAGGGGCGATGTATCAGTATGCAGAGCTGAATTAAAATTATGGAGGACAAAAAAGGTCTAAACCCTCAGGAGCTTAATTCAGGAAACAATAGCAAAGAAGGGGGGGTTGGGGTGCAAAAGATAAAGGTGTGTGCAGCTCTATCACTCATCTCGTTATGAGGATACTATAAGCTAATGCATTATATGAAATAGGCTTAAAACTGTATATCACAGGTTATGCTGGTCACTCATAGAGCAACAATATTTCTTTTAGCTTCCATAACATTATTATTAATAGTATGTAGTTTATCATAATGTGTGTAGCAACAAAACAATTACAACTTAACTAGTCTAGTTGGATTGTAGTTAAACAGCACTTATTGATTTGGTTACATTTAATTGAGGTGATGTCATAAAAGATTTCTGTGATTGTACTGAAAAGGTGCAGCTTAAAAGGCTACATTTAAAAGAGTATATTATAAGGATATAGATGTTGTATGTATCTTATGGCTACAATTAGCCAAGGAGTTTTATGGTTCTTGGTTCTGAGATTTTGATCAATTGTGCACAATGATGTGAATTTAATTGTGCAATAAATGCATTTAGATGATATTTATACATGAAAGAAGCTCTCAGAAAGTTGTGGACTGCTCTGAGAAACATTGGGTCGTGACGTGGTTCAACCAGGGCTTCAATCAAGCTAGAACTGCCAATGGTGGTATCTAATTAGCACCAACATACAGTTCAGCATCAGTTCAACATCAAGCAGAACATTTTGAGAGGAATAAATAATGGAAGAAGCTCCTGACTCTAATTTGCCACAACACCCGTGGCCTTATATTTAGCGATTGTTTTGAAGTTGTTGCAAAGGAGATTTTGTGCTCATGATAATTTATTAGATATTAATCAGTGTTTGACTTATTAATATCATTCTATTAATAGATTGGTGTGATGAGAGTAACATTAGAGTATTTAAACTTAAACGGAGTTGATTATTCATTTGGGCCGTCACATCCAGACTGTGCAACTGTTTTTTCCCCTCAAGCCATCAGGCTCCTCAACACACAGAACTGAACTGAACTGAACCTGAAACTCACACACACACTCAACACTCAACTCAACTGTGTGTTAAGGAATTGTACAACCTAAACTCAACACACTCATTACTCATCTCAATTCATTCCACCACCATCTATTATTTATATTTAATCATATTATACTGTTTACATGTTGTTTTTGCACCTCTCGACTGCTGCTACTGCTGTTTTTTTTTCTCTGCACAGTGTTTATGTTTACAAATACTTTCTTGTTTATAGTCCGTCTTATTTATAGTCCTCTTTTGCACATTACTGTATAATCAGAGTATACAGTAGGTTACTGGTTGGCACTATTTTGTCCCACACTGTCTTGTGTTGTCTGTCGGCACTGTTTGCACTCGGTTGCACACGATGCACTTTATGTGGCAAGAACACTTAGTCCTTGCTCTGTGTTCTGTTATGTAGCTTTACGCTGTGTGTCGTAGCTCCAGGGTTCTTGAGGAACGTTGTCTCATTTCACTGTGTACTGCGTCAGCTATATATTGTAGAAATGACAATAAAAGCTTCTTGACTTGGCTTGATTAAACAAGAGTTTTGTGAGAAAAATGATAAGAGGAACATTACAGCCATTAATAAATTATAGTACTTGGATACATAAGTACATTTGAAGGCCAATACTTTTTGAACTGTTACTCAAGTGAAAGTTTAAAGAGAGCACTTTTTCTTTTACTGGAGTCATATTTTACCTACTCTATCTCCACTTTTACTCAAGTACATGCTTTGTGTACTTTGTCCACCACTGGTTATCACTTAGCATGGTGACAATAATGGCTGTATGTTGAGTTATTTTCAGAGGACAGTAAATCTGTACTGCTTTTTAAGCTGCACATTGACTACAGTTTATACAAGTTTAATTTCTATAGTAGTTTGACAACTATGTGTTAGTTTTACTAAATCTTAATCTATAGTGTCAAATGCAGCACTATGACTTTCTCCTGGTTTGCTTACAGAATTACATCAGCATTCAGGGACAGGCATTAAGCTGGTTTAAATCCTACCTGTCTGATCATTACCATTTTGTAGATTTAAATGGAGAACTATTTAGGCTAATGCAAGTAAATTATGGGGTGCCACAAGGTTCAGTTCTAGGACCCCTGCTTTTCACAATATACATGCTTCCCTTGGGATATATTATTAGAAGGCATGGGATTAGCTTCAACTGTTATGCCGATGATACTCAGCTATATATATATATATATATATATATATATATATATATATATATAAAATCAAAACCAGACAAAACAACTCAATTGGCTCGGTTAACTGAGTGCATTAAAGAATTAAAAGATTGGATGACGAATAACTTTCTATTATCAAATTCTGATAAGGCAGAGATATTGCTCATCGGCCCAAAAGCCAGTACACAGAAGCTGCAGCAATTCAACTTGCATTTGGAAGGATGTACATGAGTGTGAATAAGAAGACAGATGGACAAAAAAAAAGACTGTTTGATCAGTGAGTAATGAACAAGGACTGATGATGGCCTACATCACACCAGATCAATACTTCTGAGAATGGTATTCGACACTGATCTAATTTAGGAAAACCAAACAACAAGCACTGAATTTTTTAGTAGTCCAAGAATGAAAAGCAATCAAACAACATAGATTTCAAACAGCACCAAGAAGGTGGGGGAAAAAGAAAAAGATGGAGAAATAAAATGAAACTGGTATCTATTATCAGGACGGCATGAAGGATACACTACATTACCCAGACAGCATATCCAGGTGAGAGGGATATAAATAGCACATGCTCAAAGCTTTTTGAAATAAGAAAATCTCAAATTTCGCCAAAAAACAAAACAAAAAAAAAATCACATTTCGACATGCTGGCACGGAACACAAGAAAGCATTTCCTACCTGCAATCACACTGTTAAGCTCAATCTCCTCCTCCTCATCTTTGATGCGCAGATATTTTGTTGACTGTGCAATCCTGGATAGAATAGAGAGAAAAAAAAACACAAATTACAATACAACAAAACAGAAAGTCACTGATATTTACAGGTGAGAGAATGAGCGAGCATATTTGACCCGATGATAAAATGGATCAAGCATATATTTTAGAGATGCCTCAGAAATGGCACAAAACTATTCTCCCTGTTCCAATGGGATGTTACTCTTTTATACCTTCATTATGCATTTCTTACCTGGAAATGTAGGCATGTAGTAAACCTGTAAATGTTCACAACATTGATCTTTCTAGGTAAAAGCCATACTAATTATATTCATAAAAGGTGTACACTTGAAAAGATTTAAATTGGCAGATTTAGGACCTTTTTACCTTTTAGTACCTTCACCAAATCAATGCACTTCATATCCAGAAGGTGGCAGTGGGAATACTGTAAACTGAACGCATATATTAATGCACTGCTAAAGAGCAATAGCGCTATTATACAGGTCTTGGGAAATAACATCCTCAGAGTCTGAGTAACATAGAGAAGTAAAAGAAAAAGGGAAAAAAACTACTTGCCCTCAAATTATACACAAATCAGGCATAACTTTACGACCACTGACATGTAGTGAATAACACTGATTATCTTTTCATCATTTCACCTGTTAGTGTGTAGGGTATATTTGGCATCATTTTGTGCTCAAAGTTGATGTGTCAGAAGCAGGAAAAATGGGCAAGCGTAAAGATTTGAGCGAGTTTCACGAGGGCCAAATAGTGATGTCTAGACGCATCTCCAAAACTGCAGCTCTTGTGAGATGTTCCTAGTCTGCAGTGGTCAGTATCTATCAAAAGTGGTCCAAGGAAGGAACAGTGGTAACGCGGCAACAGGGTCATGGAGGCCAAGTCTCGTTGATGCACATGGGGAGCGAAGGCTGGGCCGTGTGGTCCGATCCAACAGACGAGCTCCTGTAGCTCAAACTGCTGAAGAAGTTAATGCTGTTGATGCTCGATGTGTCAGAACTGTTTTGGCAGCAGAAATGGAAACCATTAGGCAGGTGGTCATAAAGTTATGCCTGATTGGTATATATAATTTGAATAGCTGTACACTTAAGTAACTTTAGTGGTTACTTTAGTTCTTCATCCTCCTAAATAATTTTTTGTGTGTGAAGCATTACAGACTGTCATTATACACATTTATATCTAACTCCCCATTCATTGCATCCAAAGTAACCAGAATCCTGTGCCACAAATTCAGCAGATCCGAATCCCCACCACCCACGCCAATTTGTTTTAGAAGTTCTCAGCAATTTTTACAACTTTATACTTTTATATTCTGTAACATTTAAAGATGTTCTTGCTGAATCTGTCAATCCAGATGGATGATTACACTGTGTAATTGCCTACAAGATGACCTGGCTTTTAATTAACTTGAGGAAATTGGTGCATCTGTAACAAATGATTAAACAAAAAAAAAGATTCTAAAAGGTAGTCAGTCAAATGCAGCACAGATACAGTCATTGAATTGACTGCTTACAGACAACTCTTAAAGAAAGGAAAAAAAGTAAAAAAAAAAAACAGTTAACCACATAGATGCACTGATTACATATTACTCATTTTCAAAAATTTTAGCTTTGCTGATCTAAGAAGAAGAATCTGAGGATGTAAATAACACTCACTAAAACATAACTGAAATAAACCTGGTGACATTTTCCCCAACAAATTCCTTAACTATCCAGTTCCTGTGCCCAATGTTCCCTCAGATTCTTTGGCTGACAGGAGTGGAACCTGACATGGTCATTTCCCTTAAGGTCCAGTGTGCTGTTTGTTCTGAGATCACTGTGGTTGTAAAGAGTGGTTTTGAGAGACTTCCTGTCAGCTTGAACCAGTCTGGTCATTCCTCTCTGAACTCTCTCATCGAGACACAGAACTGCAACTAGCTGAATTGCCTTTCACACAGTTCTCTCTGAGAAACTGGTGTGTGTGTGAAAATCCCAGACAATCAACCGTTTTTGTTTTTTTTCTGAAATACTTAAAACAACATGTCCTGGCTTCATGCCACAGTCAAAAACAGAGAGGTCAAAATCTTCACCATTTGGGCAGTTCTTACTGTAAAAACATTTACTGAAGCTCTTGACCTGTATCCACAGGACTTTATTTACTGCACATGATTGGCTGTTACGTGCAGTTGTACAGCTATTCTTAATAAAGTGCACAGTGAGTGTATATTCCTGCAGTACCTACAGACATTATAATGGAAAGATAACCTCTTAGAGTCAGTCTGAACGGATTGGATTTAGATATACGATATCAGTTAAAAGAAGTCTGCTGCAACATTCTAGAGTTACTATAGCTTTATATTACATGCAGACAGAAAAAGGAAGAAAATGCCATCTTGTTCTCATGGAGAGGTCATAGTGCTGTCTCTGGATCAGCCCAAGGGAGAGAATAAGCCTGAGCCAAGACAGACTCTCTGAGAATTCCTCTTGTTTATAGTTTTCATGCAGAAATAGCTCCGGAACATGCTATTAGTGAAAGCAAGCTAAACAGAACTTGAGCGGTTAATGATGGGAAATAAAAGAGATAGGATTAGAGAGCATTTTTGGGGAGAAAGCTGCGAAATGAATCGATTCACTGAACAGCTTCCGCAGAAAACTGTTGACTGCACTCCATCATTTCAGTTCGATTATAAATTAGAAGGCTGTAATGAGACAGACAGATATTTATTTGACTGCTGTTTTGTCTTTGCCAGCAAAACAATACCTGCATTATTTCTGGGAGACTAAAAGGAAGAATCCTGACTATTGACTTCTAAGGTACTATAACTATTGCCTCAATTATCTTGCTTCGAATTCCATTTCCTGTCCCCTTTATGTAAGCTCATCCTTACATAATTCTCAAAGACTGTTCCACTTTCCGCTTTTACTGAAGGGGTTATCAATCTCCTCTCACACCTACACAGTATTAACACAACCCTCAGAACATACAAAGCCATTTAATATTAATCATGCAGGGAACGTGAAGCGCCCCCTCGTGTACTTGGTACTGAAAAATAAGACAGCACATTCTATCCGGGATCTCATGGGAAATGTGGGACTGATGCAATTACATTATTAAATAGCTAGACGAGTTGGCGCTGTTCCACCCACGTGGCAGAGCGGCGACAAACGTCACCGCTACTTGTTGACATAAAACAGTCTAATGGAATATAATTGATTTAATGTACATATAATGTATTTCATGTATAACAATTCAGATTGTAGTAGTTAAAAAGTTAGCAAGGTAGCACTGAGATACACATATTGCACTGCCTTACTCATCAACGAAAAACTGCATTGCCAGTTGTGTCTTTCAGGATCATCACTTGTCACACTGTACCCGAATAATCCCAACAAAATCTGGGCTGAATTCCATAACTACATGTACAATATAAAAAGGTCCTCCATTTTTTTTTTTTTAGCATGAATTAAAAAACAATTTCTACGTAATGCAAACTTCATCAATCAGTGACACTAGTAAAGATCTGTGAAAAGTAACTGGCATTGTGTAAAGGACTTTAGTGTAAAGGACTAAAGAAAGAGTCTGCACAGGGTCTCCACTTTCTGGAGTTTAAAATTGAAAGCTAGTAAATATGTAGTTCTAAACAGAAAATGTTCCCTTCACCACCTTTATGATGTTGTTAAACCTGATGTTTAGTTGAACCAAATGTTTACATGTACAGTATTAATTTTTGTATATTTTATACAAGACACTCCACTTGCACAACCTTCTCTACCGTACTGATCTGTGCTACAGTGTTATATATATATATATATATATATATATATAATTTATTTTTATTCATATTCAGATTATATTTCATATTCAGACTATATTTTAACATACTTTTATTTTATTTATTTTATTTAGTTTTATGTTACTTTACTCTTATTTTTTTAATAAAATTTGAATTTGATTTAAATTTGACCTGCGCTTTATTTTGATAGTTTCGATGTCTGTGTAGTTCTGTGTTCCTTTTGTCAATTGATGATAGCACTTTGGTCCTACTAGTTTCTTACTAGTCTAATGTATAAGATCTGTAGCCCGTATCCTGAGAAATTTGAGCGTGAAGAAAGAAACACTCAAGGACCCCAGTCCTCCGCACGGCACCATGCACACTCCATTTACAGTAGGGGACTATATTTCACCTAAAGATATATTTTTGGGAATAATGAAGAAAACCAGAGAACCCAGTAGAACCCCAAAAGAGCATGAAAAGAGCCTAGAAAACTCCACATAGCAACCATAGCACAGCAGAACAGGTAAATGCATTCTCATAGCTCTTTATGCACCGATTCGGTGCACCAAGTCATAACTATCTCTGAAAGTTCTCAAAAAAAAAAGAAAATCATTGTCTTAGGTTACACAGAGTTTCATCATATCAGCACAATCTCATTATAAGCCTAGTTGAATTATTGAACCTCAGACAGAAAGTCCCTGCTGGGTCTGAGCTGTCCTCGTTTGCGGGCATAATGTTGCTCTTGTGGAGTTATAATGATATTATGCTGAGCTGAGCTTCACCTGGTTAGACGATTCCTCTTCCCTACTGGTGAGTACGCCTTCTGTCCCTGAGATGAAGGTTCCTCCTTGTACTCTCTTTTTATTGTGGCATGGCCAGGAGGCCGACCACGAGGACGAGGCGCCGAGTCACAGCCTGACAGCTCTTCCCTGAGAGAGGGAGAAAAAGAGAGACAATCTGCACCGATTGAAAAAAAGAAAAGACATTCTTAACAGTTGTCCCAAGTATGCCGAATACTAGCAGATCAATAAAAGTATAAGGGACTAGGAAGAGGATTTGAAGATGAGCAATTTGCATTTAGATTGGAGTGGAGGATTAAAACCTCTCCTGGCACTGGCTACACCCAGGACACTTTAAAAATAATAATAATAATGAGACCAGCACAATAATGATGAACAGTGCGATAATAAGATGAGGCATAAAAATACGAAGCTCCACGAACAAAACTGGCACCACCTTTGTGGACATTTTTTTTTTTGTTGTTTTTTTTTTACAAGTAACTACACTAAGAGAATAAACACTGATGTCATGCACACACTGATGCACACTAATTCAGCCTTTATAAGCCTTAACAGAAGAAAATGAGAACATGTTTCTCTCTACACTACTGAACGTAAGGACCCCCAGCACAGCGCGGATGTTTCATATAACGAGCTCGCTGAGCCACATGGCTTATGTCCACAGCCTTGCTCTTGGGGGGAAAAAAAAAAAGAAGAAAAAAAATTAAATAAAAAATAATGCAGTTTCATACGATCTCTATAATGGTACATAAATTGGCTCAGTGATGCTGAGTGGGCAATTATGCCAATGCAGCACCCCATGAGTGTTTGAAAGACAAGCAAGAAACGTGATTTCAGCATCTTCAAGGTTTCTGCTGGGAATAAACATGACACGCAGCCTGTCGACTCACTGCTAGGATGAGATCTCAATAAAGCTGTGCAGAGGATTAAAACTCTGAAAAATGTGAATTTGGGCATGAAAGAGTAGTTTTGAAACCTGGCCATTGCTCATTTACTCATGAGGTTTCATGCGGAATGAATGGTTAATGAACGTGACCGGTTCTAAGAGTTTGAGGCAAAACATCATCTAGGGTAATAAGGAAAATCTCCACTTCATTGCTGTTTAATCACTGAGAAAACAAGCATTTTAGTCGTGTGACGATTCCTGCAAATTTCAGCTCGCTCGCGCTTAAACACGGGCTTTCCCACTTTCAAACAGGGTTTTCGGCAGGGTTCACCAATTCAAACTTAAGACTTTTATAAGACCATTAAGAATTAAATTAAGACCTACTGTATATTACAACATCAAACACACACACAGATGTTAGCAACTGGCTTTAAATAAGTCCAAAATAAAATATTTTCAAGCCAAGTATCGCTGAACTTGCACTTCTACATAGCTGAAAAATAAAATCCGTTTTATGTCCGTGGTTCAATTCAAGAGATTTGCGGCAATAGCTGAAAGCTGATTGGCTGGTGCGTGTTGGTCTCATTTACAGTCGTAATACAGAGAATTATATTTGGACAGGCGAGAGAAAGAACTACGGAACACCACGGAAACAAAACAAAAACAAAAAAACATTCGAAACGAGTGCATTTTAATTAGCATTAGAGCTAGCGTTACATTAAAATTAAGACCTAGAACAGGGAATTTACGACTCAAGTTTTTTAAATGTTAGACTTTTTTCAGGCTGTGTGGAAATCCCTGCACACAACATAAATATTTCACAAAAACTACTCGGTTTCAAAAATAGTGCGGTAGACAAAATATGCTGTACAATAGAACAACAATGTGAACCATTTTTTTTATTATTAATTCTTCACAGACTCTAATCAAAACCTAATGAACCCAAAATGCAGACATTATAATCATCACATCATACACATAATTAACGTAAAGAATGGGAAATAAAGAAAAGAAAATGCACACAAAGTAGTTCATATCATTCGAACCTGCTCTCCTCATGGCTGTCTTTGTCGTTCACCACCTCCTCCTCCTCTTGCTCGGCACACAGCCTCTTGGTTTTCTGCACAAACTGCACTGGGACGAAGGTGATTTGCTTTTCGCCGCCGAGCCGATCGGGCAGCACTACCTCCTTCTTCATGTTAATGTCCGAGTAGGGACAGCCGAAGGCACTAGGAACCAGAAAGAAGCAATAAAAGAGCAGAGTGAAAAATGCTTTAAAAAATAAATAAATAAATAAACAATTTAAATGTTATAGCTCTGTGTTTTTTTGCTATCGACAAACATCGGCATTTTCCAGCACGAAGGCAGGATCACGCTCGTACATTTATTAATAACAGATGCCTTTATCTAAAATCCTTAAAATGCATGGACAATACAATCACTATAAATGCTCACGTGATGTATCTGTTTAATGAGTGCACATGGGTTTCTATAGGATTTTTTCATTTGCTATAGGCAACATCAATCTGCTGAAAAAAGAAGCATTTTCCATTGAACATCTGGAGCACCATCTGACTCCTTCCCTCTGAGTAGTACAGGGTCCTGTTGCCATTACAGCTCCAATACCAACAGCATCAGAAGCATACGGCACCTTTTGTAATGAAACTGAGAGCGATTAAACGCATTGATCTTCCTCTCTGACACCTTTTTAAACCTTTTTTTTTTTTTGTGAAGCTCAAAACAATGCACTGGAGGGGAAAAAATAAACGTTCCATACTAAATGCAATTTTCAATATACATTTTGTGCAATGACTATGAACCATATCTCAACTATAAGCTGTGAGAAGCTGCATATACAGTATTTTTTTTATTGCATTTTGCACTTAAATGCAACGAATGATATCAGATATTTATTTAGCATCACATAATTTTAAACCCTCAGCAAATGCTCATTTTATATGCTCGGTAATTGAAATAACTGTTCCGACAGTAAATTGCCTTATATCAATTTTTTTTTTAATTCATGATCATAATAACTTGCCTACATATATATGATGCTTGAGACCGCGATCCAAGCTGTGCTGCATTTATGATTACACTGCATTATTTCGATTTGCACAGAATCTCAGGAAATATCAGCACAATACTCTCATCATCGGCTTTATTAATGTTTACATCAGACTGGAGGAAAAATCTGATCGCAGGGACTTTGACCTGCCATCTCCTGAGATGTTCACAAACAACAGCCGCTAAAGTGTGTAAAGAAGGTGTGAATAACAAAACGGACAAATACTTTGCTGAGAGAAACGTCCATACAGGTTTTAGCTGACAGGAAGGCTTGTGGTAACTTGAATAACTACACTGTGTAGAGAAGCATCCCAGAATGCACAACATGTCATACATTGAGGCAGATGAGCTACGGTACTGGAAGGCCACACAAAATTATATTTTGTAGGTCAAGGAAGGAGATTTGAGGCTGCAATAGACTAAGGGTCACTGAAACTAAACATGTGAACAGTGTTCTGTCAGCTCAAAACTGTCTAATCTAGAGATTGCTGCCTGTGAAGAAAAAAAAACAATTAACAGTTTTAGTGAGAATCAAACCCTGACTGGTACTAATCACATGCCATTGTAAAAGTCAAAGAGATCAGATTTTCCCCATGCTGACTTTTAATGAACTATCAGCATAACTTTATATGCATTGCCACAAAAATGGTGTAATGGATGAATGTGCAGATTTACCAGTATTCCCAATAAAGAGCTTTTAAATCAGTACTTTAAATCATCCAGGCTTCAGAACAGTCTGGCATACCTCGTAACATAAAAACACACTATTGGCACTTAAAAGCGCTCAACAACCAACCACACAAACCCTCGCAACGCTTTTACATATTACAGTACCGTTTCGCAATTCTCTATAGTGTGAATAACAGCGTAACAATAAGACCAGGAGGGCAGGGAAAGAGAGGACAAAGAACAGTTATTAAAGAAAGAAAAGAGCATCATGACTCCTCAAATCAAAAACCTTCCAGGGATCCGACAATGGACTGTGTACCTCATTAACTTGTGTGTGTGTGTGTGTGTGTGTGTGTGTGTGTGTGTGTGTGTGTGTGTGTATAATATGCATACATAATTTAAACTGATTCTTGGTCTCTGTATTTCCAAATGCTAATCTCTGATAATTAAGCTATTTTTAAAAAGCAGGAATAAGAAAAGAAGCTGGGAGGGTTTAGGAGATGAGCAAAAAATAGATGAATGTGCGTGGATGTGAGGAGGCTAAAATTACTGCAGTCAAGCGAGCTGCACTGCTCCGCATGGCGCCCTTTTCTACAGGACAGATGGCTTCCAGACAAAAATCAATGCTTACCTAAGAAGAGGTCATACGATATATTTGAAGAGGTTTAAAAGTACTCCCTACTGCACTGTAAAAAGACAAGGTAAGCTTTAAAGAGTACTTCATGTTTCCCTTTTGCAAACTCTGACTTCAATGCTGCAAATGTGATGGGCTACCGTGCCATTGATATTTAAACCATGGCTTCAAATGCTAAAGATTATAACATTAAGGTTAAAAGCCCCTTGAGCTGCATGTCTAAAATAAATAGTTAAAAAGGAATAAGTTGTCTATGTATTATGCATGAACACAAAAGTGTTTAAGACAGCCATTTATGTTCTCAGGGCTTTAATGTCATTTTTTTAAACATCTGACTGCTCATCTGACTATGTCAGGGTTTTGGTTTTTTGCCCTCCTTCTTTCTTTCTATGGATAACTACACGTTAACACCTGCCAGCTAATGATGTACTGTTGATCCATGACTTGATTTGTTTTCTAGGCCCCACCTGATCCATCCTGATGCTCTATTCCTTTCTGGAGATTCTTTCAGCTGAGATTCACTCTGATGCGAAAAAGGACCCCAGATTACAGTGAGACATCCTACTGATCCTATACTTTCTCCTCTCTCTCTCTCTCTCTCTCTCTCTCTCTCTCTCCTATTATGCAATAAAAATAATAATGTGTAATACCACTTTTTACTAATTTACTTCTTTATTTTTCGGTGCAATAATTCTTATTTTATTCATCTTTTTTTTATGTACTTGATAATGAAGCACTTTCTGATTCTGATATCCAAAACATGACTGTAAATGGACTTACTTGGGTTGCATTAAGACTGCACTTACTGAAAACAGTTTGCACTCAAGTCGCATTAATTATCAGTTAGATAATAGCATTTGGACACTGAAGACTTAAAGCTAATGCACCCCAATGAAATCAGAAAATGACTCTGATACTTGTACTAAAGAGCCGTTCAAAACATTCAGCACCACATGGCATTATAGCAGTTGTGGAGGAAATAATGACTCAAAAGCTGGTGGAATCCAGAAGACAATGGGTTTTCTTTTGAATCTGGTTTGTCACAAGATTTCTCCCTCGTCTCAGACAGACTGCCTTCAGCTCATTGGAAATCGGAAACTGAATCCATAGCTATATTTTCACAATCTGGCTTGTGACACTGCCCACTGTTAACAGTGCTGTGGAAATGAAAAGGAATTGAAATAAAGTGGTGAAAATGTGGTCAGGTTCTAAAAATAACTGTTTGAAATCAAGCTCTGACTCACAACTACCCTGTTATTTTCACTGTCAAATAATGTTTCAGCTCATCTATTTCCGATTAATGGACAGGGAATGGAAATAACGACGCTGTGCAAGAACAATATGTGAGTGGCTCTTTGAGAGTAGGCCGCAAATGTGTGTCAAATTATGTTTTCATTTATCGAACGTTTGCAAAGTCTCATACAGTTTCATACTGGACTTGTTTTTTGCAATAATCTCACTTTAGGACTCCTTCACATAGGAAGCCTCCAAACGCTCCTATCCATCTGAGGCGGCTTATTAAAGAGATGAAAACCTCCATCGTAATTTTCTCCCGGATGCCGTTCCTAATGACGGTAAACTCTGCTGAGCATCTGAGACGCTTGAATATTGTAGTCTCTTCCTACATGTGACTCTTGATGAAAAAGTAATGCTATTGCAAAGCTTAAATGGTTAGCCTTGAGGCAATCATATGTTAATGTATGCAAATAGAATGTAAATTATTTACTAATGAAGCTCAGATCTATTCAGGGGGCTGAGAAGAACATTTTCTGCTGCATGGGTAATAAACGCCGCATCTCTCATGCTCTCTAATCAGAAATGGCTCTCTGAAGGACCCCGGTCTCTCTATCTAAAGATGAAGCAAAGTATGCATATTCCTACTCCTGACTGATTCTGCTGCGATTACACCGTAAACACATTTCAGCCTTTGTAGAGATGTTTGGACTGAAGAGGAAAGAGGACGCTTTAAACAATGTGAAAAGATGATGATACAGTGTTGGAAAGAAAATCTTTCGTTAAACACAGTGCCACTATTAATTTAGCTGGAATTTTGATATTAAGTTTACACAGATAAATAAATTATATTAAAATCAATTAAAAATAAAAGGTTATCCAGATTGACGATGATCCTGCGCATGGCCGGTTGATGGTGGAATGATGTTCTGGATCTGGTTTTAGGATTCGCGAAATCCGTCATAACCAGTGCGTGATGTAGCACTACTACACTACGTTCCCAAAAGTTTGCGGACACCTAGTCATGAGTATGGTACGTGCTTTTTGAGCCTCGCAGTCCACATTTAGTCCCAATGTGGTCAAAATTTCATG
Organism: Silurus meridionalis; assembly: GCF_014805685.1. Lineage (NCBI taxonomy): Eukaryota > Metazoa > Chordata > Actinopteri > Siluriformes > Siluridae > Silurus > Silurus meridionalis. The sequence goes on from NC_060887.1 coordinate 28,677,835, forward strand.
CGAATTGCTACATTATTACTGTGTTCAATAAATAAAATTGGAAAATTGTTGACAATACTTATTCCCCTTCTACTTCTTACAACAATTGTGTTTACATCAATCAAAATTCAACTTGAAATTTCTCCAGGTGATATTATTGATCTGCAAGGGCTGGGAACAGAGGCAAAGGCATGCAATTACAGCACAAAGTTGTATACTAACAATAAACCCTGATATGATGGAATGCTTTGTTAGGTTATGTGAAAGGCTGCGTGAGATAAAATAAATGCGCCGCTCATCACATAAAGAAAGTTAATGTACTGTGTAAGGTGCAATGTGCTGCTCTTGATTTTCCAATCAGGTTAGATCCTTATCCACATTTCTTTATGCAGCTCGTTTAGCAGATGCTCAAAAGAAATCCCCCTTTTTACACTCTCCTCTACAATGCCCTTTGCATGGATTAAAAGGTTTGCATAATGTGACCGGTGAGCCATCGGTGTAAAAATACTTGTGTGCCACTCTCATTCCACATCGATTTTAACAAAATCATCTTATTCCAGGGTCAGAAATGCTTCAGGCAACTACAACTATGTCGAATGTCACACCATACCTGTGGTGTCCTGTGTATTTTGCGCCCTTGATGTGGCCCACTCCCCTACACCCTGGGGTTGGACACACTCCCTGCGTCATGGAGCTCTTGAGGTCAGAAGGTCCTGGATTTGCTGTTCAAAAGCAAAATGAATTGGAAAATAGATTTTATTGAAATACATAAACACCCAGTATAACCATTAAAGCAACACCCAATAAAACCTCCTTTCATAAACAGTTCATAAACAATGCTTATGTTCTTTCTCCAACCCCCACTGCAGTTAATAGCTTGAGGCAGTTGATGTCTTCCTCTTAAAGCATTTTCTGTGGTTATTATCTTGTTATAGCAGTTCTGTATTTCATTCAAGCACAAATCTCATACACAGACACAGCGCAGTAACCAGGTCAAGTACAACACAACAGAATCAGCATACCAAATGTCACCTCACACCTCAAAAGTGGTCAGATCTATAAGGGGAAAATGTCATTGCTAGATCTAGGAGTAACGCTTCTTGTATTAAAAGTCTGATATATTGCTGCTTGCCACAAGCACTGAGATGAATAGAAGAAAGCAAAGATTTGCATGTTAGATACTTTATGCAAAATTATGCAAAACTTAACATCAGAAAGAAAGAACACACAATCCATGATTGTGATTGTGAAATATTCATTAAATGAATCCATGGTATTAAAATACAGAATATTCTTAAGAATAAGACTGCTATACTCTGGAGATGTCAGGTAAGTGGTGTTTTTTTTTTAACAATGGTCCCTGACAAGATCAGGAGTGTAAAACTCAGGTCCTGGAGGACCCCTGCAGAGATCTATGTTTTCTTTCTGCTGGCCCATAGAGGCCTTGATAATTATTTAATCAGTTAAATCAGGTGTGATAAATAAGGCAGAATGCTAAAGTAAGAACTCGCTAAGCAGTCAGATGCAGCAGTTGATACTCAATGCTGATCACAAGGTGTTTTCAGTCAAGTTAATTTTATAATTAGAGCTGATTTAAATTTATATATATTTATATTTTGAATTATATTATTCATATAATACTCAAGTCTTAAAATGAAAACAGAACGTGAGTTTGAGAAACACCTTCACTTTTAAATGACCTTGAGCAACAATTTATACTCACTAAAGGGAGGTTCCAGGGGGTGACCTGTCCGTGCACACCAGCCTACAGGATGAAGGTCTGGCAGGTCAGAGTCGACCCAGAAGTCAAACTTAGAGTGCCAGCCATCAAAGTGCACCTGTTGAAAAGAAAGAAAAGCTAAATATATTTTTATATCAGATAAGCCAGTACAAAATAATGGCGGGCCAATCATCCAAATTTTGTTTTAGGCAGAAGCTAAAGGCTCTACATGTGAGCAGTAGATCGACTGGCTGCTGGACAAGGTGGACAGTATGTCAAGTCCAATTACATCACAAAAAAGGCTGCGTTTTCTTTCAGTTATGTGATTAGTCACCAAGCTGCTATTGATTGTAGAACAATTACATTCTGGCACTTGTAATGAATCGCATCATCATGCCTTCTGATAACAGCATGTGTGAGACGTCTCTGATGCACTTCCTTTTCTATGTACAAAAGACATCAAAGCCCAGCAGAGCGTACATAAAGCATGCAGCATCTGGACCATCTCAACAGGCAGCATCTGATGAGGTTCTCACCACAGTGTTCGAGTTAAGAGACATTAGGTTTCAGTTGTAACAACTGTGAAATCCTAACAAACATCATAAAGTGCAGATCAAACTTAAGTATGCTCTGGGACCATAGGCTAACTCAAATTTTTTTAGTGTAAAGGAAGCAGTGCTAATTCTGTGCCACTTTAAACTCTATGCACAAACTAGTCCATTTATTATGAACCTTAGCAGCACTCAAATAAGGCGTGCTGTATTTCAGTGGTACCAAAAAGGTCTCCCAGAAAAAAAAATACATAAATTAATTTATTTTTTTCAGTATTGACATTTTAATGTCATTGCTAAATTACTAGAATGCTTTGTCTGTGATTAGGGAAAAGCATTCAAGTGTTGTGCTCAGAGGTAATCAATAGCTCAGTGGTTAAGGCTCTGGGTTACTGAACTGGAAGGTCGGGGGTTCAAGCCTCAATATTGCTGCCACTCTTGGGGCCCTTGAGCAAGGCCCTTAACCCTCTGTACTCCAGGGCTGTTGTACCATAGCTGGCCCAGTGCTCAGACCAAAGCTTCCTAACATCGCTTGGATATGCAAAGAAAGAGTTTCACTGTGCTGTTAAGTACACGTGAGAAGTATATAGTAAATCATTTTTGTGTCTTTTTTTTCCTTTAATGATGAAGCATCTAATAAAGTGAGTAAACCTCTAAGGTACCAGCAACTGTTCTTGACATACATCTAGCAGCACACATTTGCTTCAGTGTTGCTTTGTTTTCTGTAGTAAAAAAAAAAAGTTCTAATTTTAACATTACCGCCTAAAATGTCAACCTCAGAAATAGACTCTAAATTAAAACGTGTTAAAAAATACAAATAAAAAAATGTATATTGCCCATGAGACACATCTACATTTAACAATAAAGTCCATGGGGTATTTGTGATATAAACACAAATTAGTTCTGACAATGATGTCTATAAAAATAAAAACCTAGTTTGAAAAACAATGTGGGAAGTGTTTAAAGGGAACACAAAGGTACCGTTTGTTAAATGCCTTTGCCCAGGCATGTTGGATGTGAAACATGTGTCTGTTGTTCTCTTACTTACCTTGACTCTGTAGTCTTCAGTATCAACAATGGAGGCCACACGGATCAGCATGGGGTTTCTTCTGTCCACCACCTCTAACTTCATGTTGTTCTGAAATCCATGAGGGGCTCTCTGCAGACAGACAAAGCTCATCAGAGCCTTAATGGGGCTTTCTGACAGGTAGATAAACCACATCTGTAGCTGCAGAATTTATAATTATGAGCCATTAAGAAAGAGCAGTGATCCTGCTTTAATTAAAGTGCCATTCAAAAGGTGCACAGTCTTTTCAGAGTCCCTTTTTTAGTCAGGGCACAGCAGCTGGAATTGATGAATAATTATGAAACATTTAATCCTGAGGTGCAGCTAATGAATACTACACATACGCCCAAATCTAATCCTATTCTTAATGTCAACAGCCAAAAGGAACCTTTTAGTTCTTTTACCTAAAAGTTTTGTTAATAGAATGCTATTTTCCTTTTAAAAACTAGTCAAATGTCCCCGTAAGGCCAAAACAAGACATTTGGTCCCCACAAAATGTCACACACACACACACACACACACACACACACACACACACACACACACACACACACACACACACACACAGATCCGAGTTCTGTGTTCACACACAGGCTTTGTATCTTACACACTATAAGAATGTTGTCTCGAACTCATCATACTTTACTCACCATACAAAAGGCTTGGCTCGGAACTGCAGAAGCGCCATTGTCTTCCAAATACTCCTCCCATATGAAATGCTCTGGATTCGGGTGTCCTTGAACAAAAGCCAACAACACAATCTGATTAGAAAAAGGCATCACACAAGCTGGCAGACTCCCTGGCTTAGCGTGTGATGTGACTGAGGCACGTGGCTGAATAAGTTGTTAATGGTTTGGGCTAATGGTGAATGTTAGAGCCTTCCAAGAGAAAAAGCGCTATTTATCAGATGGGAAATAGAAGACTAAGCAGACCATTTACTGTCTCCTGCAGTAAAATTGCTTGTACTGCATTATCTGAACTTTTTGCAAAAATTAACAACTTTAACAGTAAAACATATTCCACATACTCCATCAGTAGAAATTCATTTCATGCATATAAACCAAGCATTCCAATATCAGGGTTATTATTAACATTTGTACAATAATGATTTAAGTGAATATTAAAAATGCAAAGCCTTTGGTTTCTGTACTTTATATCCAAGTTGACATTATTTACCCACTACTAGTTTTTGAATTATAACTATTCAATTCAAGAGACCAGACAATTAGACGTGGTAGCATAAAAAAATATATATAAATAAATACCCTAAGGCTATGCTTCAAACACCTGTGAAGTCCTCAAGCCACACTGTGGCTATAAACAACTGACATATGGCATGCCTAATTTGAACACTGCAAGGTTTAGCAAAAAGCTATGGAACATACAAAAAGGTACTAATTTAGTGTACATGAATACAACCATCTGAGAACCATCTTTTTGGGAGAACCATCACTTTGAGGACAAAAAGTACTGGGTCTTCTATACAACAGTTGCCACAAAGTTGGAGACACACAACTGTCTAGACAGCCTTCTTATGCTGTAGCATTATTATTTCATTTTACTGGAACTAACTAACAAGTTTAATGTGGAAGACCACATGTGTCCTATACAAAAGTTTGACCCCAGTGAAATCCTTGGGATGAACTGAAACACTGGCTGTATCGCAGGCCACCTCACCTGGCATCAGTGCCTGACCCTACTAATTATCTAGTGGCTAAATGCACACAATCCATAAAAAGAATCCCAGAAGAGTGGAAGTTATTATAAAAGTGAAGGGGGAGTAAATCGGGAATAAGATGTTTGTCCATATAGTGCATGTGACCCTGACACTAGATAAATTATTTATAGGGTCTTCCAAAGTTAATCAATGTTTTATCATTCATATATTCTAAATAATAATCATATTATTATTATAAATAATAATCATATTAATAATATACTTGCATTTACTTGTCAAATATTTTCTTGTACATTTCCATTTACTTGTAAAATATTTTTTATTATATATTTTTATCAATAATATAATTTTATGTTATATATTTTATAATAATATACTTGCATTTACTTGTCAAATTTTTTCCTCAGATTTTTACTATATATAATCAGACCATCTATTTTTACCATGTAAACATCTTAAACAGTGAAGTACTGCAACATTACACAACAAATGGGTTTAATTGAACACAAAAAAAGCCACTGAATAAATATTGCATTATAAATCATTGGTCCTGGAAATTCCATGAAGTAGCATGTCAGTGTAATGGATTGCTTATTTCTGTGTTTTAACCCATAGAGGTCTGATGCTTTTTTAAGATCCTGGAGATGTTCTGACATGCACTGAACACTGTTCTTATTTCTACCTAAAGCACATTATGGGAAATCACTCATTACACTATATTCAACACAAGTTCTGTTACTTGACTTGCAGGTACATGTTTGAGTTAATCACGTTTAAACCTGTTTAGTTAGAAGACATTTCATAATAAGTAAGATCATTAAAATGACCTTTTCATAAACGTTTGAGTCATGAATTACATACAGTAGACCAGTCTTTGTTACTTTATGTATTAGAAAGGCCGTTTGAGATGCGTTGTCCATTTTATGAACATTGGTGTATCATCACACCTTTAGATTAGTAAATCGAACACATCAAAGCAGTCAGCGTTCCAATTAATCTTAAAAGTGTTCAACAGAGTCTAAGCACATCTTCAGCATCTTTTTTCGGCTGCTCCCATTAGGGGTCACCAGAGCCGATCATCTGTCTCCATACTACTCTGTCCTCTACATCTGCCTCTTTTAAACCAACTACCTGCATGTCTTCCTTCACCACATCCACAAACCACCTCCTTGGTTTTCCTCTTTTCCTCCTTCCTGGTGGCTCCATCCTCAGCATTCTTCTACCGATATACCCCATGTCCCTCCTCTGCACATGTCAAAACCATCTCAATCGAGCCAATCACATTGTCCCCAAAACGTCCTACATGCGCTTTCCCTCTAATAAACTAATTTCTAATCCTGTCCATCGTCGTCACTCCCAATGAAAATCTCAACATCTTCAGCTCTGCTACCTCCAGCTCCACCTCCTGTCTTTTACTCAATGCCACGGTCTCTAAACCATACAACATCGCAGGTCTCACCACAGTCCTATAAACTTTCCCTTTCACTCTTGCAGATACTCTTCTATCACAAATCAATCCTGCCACTCTTCTCCACCCACTCCACCCTGCCTGCACTCTTTTCTTCACTTCTCTAACACACTCTCCATTACTTTGCACTGTTGACCAGGTACCTGAACTCATCCACCTTCACCTCTTCTCCCAACAATACTTTTGTTTATATAGTGTATATGACCATACTGTTAGTTCTATTACCACATCTGTAATAATACAATTACATTCACCAACATTTCTGATTTTGGCATGATTTAGACAACCCTGACGCCATTCCCAGGCAGCATTCAACAGGAGCTCTATGTGAGAGTGTCTAAGTGGGTGAATTACAGGCCAATTCCATTAGCTGCTTAACATCTAAAAAGAGAAAAGTATTTTCCTCTAAACATTATTTATTTGAGAGATTAAATGCCTGGCCCCATTCCATAAACATTCGTTAAAACACAAACTGGAACAAAATTCAACATTTTCCATAAGCACAGTGCCTACTGCAGATACCTTTGCTTTTTTTCCCCTTAGAACAAGTAAAATGAAGTTGGCTGTATCAGAGTCATGCACTGTTTACACACTTCACATCCTTGCAGTTCAGGAGTGAAGATATGATCCTGCCTGCATTCATCCGGGTTTAACCTTAAGCTGAGCCCGCTACTCACGAGTGGAGTGGCTGTGCTAGCTTCTATCACCCTGAGCCAGATTTCCCTGATCACACCTCTAAAGCAGTGTGGACTGCTCCATCTGTCTATGTGACAGCAATGTGACTCTCCCCAAAAGGTCTCAGATGCTCAATTACATGCTCCTGTGCTCACACAGCAGTCTGACATACGATAAAGCTAAACCAAAAGTAAGCGATAACAGAAGCGGAGCAGCTTTCACCCCAACATGTCTCTGGTTCGTGGTTCGATATATAATGAATGGGCTGGAGGATTAATGCAGTAGCCTGAGCTATTCGTGGAAAGATGATGACAGCTGCAGTTTGGATGAAAACTTGGATGCGGCTTTAGCTTAGCACAACTCAGCAGACCCGACGAAAAGAATGAGGGTTGAAAGCAGGAAAGACGAGAGAGAAAGAAAGACACACACACACACACACACACACACACACACACACACTCATACAGAGAGAGAGAGTTTATAGTAGAGTGGACTAGATACTATGAAAAATGTACAGATTAGTATTAAAAGTCTTATACCTGTCTAAGTGTCTGACTTTGCTAATTATTATGACTATGCTAATTATTATTGTTTAGTTTTATCCTATACATAGAAGTCTTCTTCTTCTTCTAGGAGTCTAAAATATCCACTTGATTCCACTTGCATGTTTGTCTGAATGCCAGCTGTGCCAAATAGATCAAAATAACACTTGTGTTATGCTACATTACAATAAGTCGTCAATGTAAGAAAGCTTCACTAATGAACTAATGAATAGAATACCTACAGTGTACATTCGATAAAACACAATCTGATGTGACGGATCAATACTTGTTTTGCTCTTTTACACACGTATCAAAAAAACTGGCTTTTACTGAATTAAGAGAGACAACCTTTGTTTTTTCAAGCCAAACTGCAGACAGACAACAACATGCTAAATGAATCACTATAAATGATTACGTCAACAGCGTTTGAAATACTGAAATTATGCTAAAAATTAACTTCTCATTAATAATAGAGTTTGTGGCCATTTGAGTGAAATAATTTCATAGCAATTACTTCAAATCTCAGCAGTAAATTGAGGTAAAGTACAAGTTTTCCCTGTAATGTGAGAAAAGAGATTAGTGATTAGGAATGGCTCGGCTTAAAAATAAGGACACACGAAGTGAAAGGACTGATTACACACTAATGAAAGTGACGTTGTCTTGTAACAAAATTCAATTATTTAAAATGGAACAAATGAAATTACACCTGGAGTCACGAGCAGATGAACTGATGACATTCCTCTAATATCAATGGATAGTTTCTTTAATCTTCTTCGAATCTCATACCGTGTACGAACACGTTTTAAGTTTCGTCTTTATAAAAACTGCCAATTGTTTTTTAAACTAAACTGAAAGATCAGGACGGACAAAAGAAGGTCTAGGTGTGGCTTTCTACCTACCCTGAGGTGCTGTTAGAGGTCGTCCATGGTCCTGGCACCAGCCCACAGGGTGGATATGGGGACTAGTGGCATCACACCTGAGCAAAGCCAAACCAAAAATTAAGTTATTGGTTTTTAAGAACATCATTGAGTTTAAATGAAAACACTTTCCTTTCAGTGTGTTAGAAGCTTCTGTACAGTACAGCAGTTCCGTGCTGGATGTTTTTTAAAAACTCTAATAGGACGAGTATAAAAGCAAAGCAGTAGAAGAAGATAAATAAGAGAAAAGAGGATAAATAAAATGGACTATATGGAGAATATGAACAGTCGCTGCTCTGTGCATGTGTGTGCTCTGCAGTGCGTCATGAGATGATTGCTGCTATTTGGGAAGGCTCAGAGCTTCTCCTGCTGGAAGCACGAAGTATGACAAAGAGAACATTTTTCTTCTTTACAAGACATTAGACAAAATAATAATCTCTTTTAAACACTTTTTTTTCTTTCTAAACAAGGGGTTTCCGCAAAAGTGAATTTCTTTACACAATTTAGGCTGGAATATTAAAGATCAAAACTGACGCGAATAACGCATTCCCATTGCTCAAGCGCATCGGTCCTCACAGTATTATATCACACATCATTTCCTTATCTCCAAAAGATGCAAAAATTAATAGTTATTCCTTCACATAATTAAATCAATACACTTTACTCAAACAGGAAATATTTTGAACAAATGTCTGACTGAGATTTTCCTGATGATGCATCATGCTTCATCGGATACAGCTCTCTATATACAAATGCAGACTAGGAGCCATGAATATGAGCTTTCAGAATTCGCTTACAGTACAGACCAAAAGTTTGGACACACCTTCTTATTCAAAGAGTTTTCTTTATTTTCATGACTATGAAAATTGTAGAGTCACACTGAAGGCATCAAGGGCTATTTGACCAAGAAGGAGAGTGATGGGGTGCTGCGCCAGATGACCTGGCCTCCACAGTCACCGGACCTGAACCCAATCGAGATGGTTTAGGGGTGAGCTGGACCGCAGAGTGAAGGCAAAAGGGCCAACAAGTGCCAAGCATCTCTGGGAACTCCTTCAAGACTGTTGGAAGACTACTTTGAAGAACCTAGAATATGACATTTTTCAGTTGTTTCACACTTTTTTGTTATGTATATAATTCCATATATAATTCCACATGTGTTAATTCATAGTTTTGATGCCTTCAGTGTGAATCTACAATTTTCATAGTCATGAAAATAAAGAAAACTCTTTGAATGAGAAGGTGTGTCCAAACTTTTGGTCTGTACTGTATACCACACTTACATACCTCACAGCTCTGTGCTGATTATATATTCACTCCAAGGGCATAATAATAGATCTAAATCCTTAATTCTTTCATCCTTTTGTTTAATATCTAGTACTAAATCAGATAGTTTGCTGTTTCCAATCAATACAATTCAGACTTTTCTTCCATTTCCTCCATGCATTTCTTCTTCTTTAGTACACTATATAGACAATAGTATTGGGACACCTGACCTTTCCTGACATGTTGGTATGATAAAATTTGCGTTCATTTGAACTAAGAAATCCAAATATGTTCTAGCATGGCAATGCCCCTAAGCACAAAGTTAAGAGATGGTTTACATGCTTTGGAGAGGAAGATCTTGAGTGACCTGCTATAGAGCTCTGATCTCATGCCTACTGAACACCTTTGGGATGAATATGAACGCTGACTGCACCCCAGGCCTCCTCGCCTACATCAGTCCCTGACTTTACTAACACCCTTGTGGCTGATGAACACAAATGTCCACAAGTGCACTCCAAAATCTAGTGGAACATCTTCTTAGAAGAGTGGAGGGAATAATAAGAGCAAATTGGGATTAAATGTGAAATTTGATCCTCAAAAAGCACATTCCATACTTATGACCAGGTGTCCGCAAACTTTTGTTTATAGCGCATCTCTTACCAGTAATCGTATGTGTCGTCCCAGTTGTCAAAGTGAACCAGAAAGCGGTTATCAACGATGTCGGCCACACTTGCCACACACACCAGGCAGGGGTTCTTTCTGTCTACTGCCTCCAGCTTCATGCCCACTTCAAATTTCGAGGCGGTGCTAGTCTGTTCCAAAATAAATCATTTTATTGACAGGGCCAGCCTTGTAAAAAGTTTAGACATTTTAGTTATTCGTGGATATTCAACCATAAAAATGCTCACCAAGGCTCCAAAACTCCTACACACGTTTTATAAAAAAGATACCCGATATAGATCACTTTTACTCGTGTACAAACAGTACCGCAAGTTGATTTTCGCCGCAATGTCAAGAGTTTAAATGTTGGCAGCGTTTAAATTGGACTAGGCCTAAATATGCTCAAATAAATCACTTCCTGGGGGTAAGTGAAATCTCACTCTGACTATATGACTGTAAAATATTCACGGGGTTCAGTAACTTATGATGAGCCAGTTCTGGCTGCACGGATATTTTCTTTTTAATACCAGGCATAAATAAGCCGCGACTGCCAATAAAAATGATAGGATCATGACATTTTCACTGCAGCTTTTTCGTACAGAAATACAAGATAACAGTATCTTTAAGCCTGCAAGAGGCACTGTTCACTGCTTAAACAGACATTCTGCAATCTCCGCTGCATGTATGCGAGATGTCGGCTCAGTCTACACGAGGCGGTGCACTTACATTGTTTTGGGATTTGAACAGATTCTTTGGTGCAGCCTGAGCATTGCAAGACTCCAAGTATTGTTCCCAGTTAAACTCATCCATTTTATAACCTGAGAAAAAGCAGAGACGTTATTAGCACACAGACATGAAAGATTTGATAGTCTCAAAATATATGATATGACTCATTAATTATTATCCATTTAAACAGACTGTAATTAAATTAAACAATGCAAAGGTGTAACCCAAATTCATTTTATCTTTGGTTTTATGGAGCACGTCTTTTATAACAGGACAAATGAATCTCCAAGTGACACAGGTGGACTGCTGACCAGCAATCCAAAAAAAAAAGCCAGATGGCAAGCTGACACATTCCATCCCTCTTTACACACACAGCCTGTGACCCCCCCATACCTTTTGGAGGATGTAGCTTGCGACCCGTGGACTCGCACCATCCGGCTGGCCGGATATCAGGGGAATCAGCATTAACCCAGAAGTCATAGCACTCTGAGTAACCATCGATGTGCAGACGCAGACGGTAACCAATCACCTAGAGAACCCATAAGTGAAATAGCAACAAATCCAAATGGTACTATATTTCAAAAGTCTTTTATAGAAAGATATATGATTTGAAGTCAAACGACATAAATAATCTTAACACAAAAAATTAGAGAGTACTATCCATTAACTATACTTTGACAAAATGGGAAGAGAAATACTTTAATAGTATGCTTACCTCAGCCACAGAGAGCACACAGAACATAGAAGAATGCAAGGGGTCGATTCCCTCGAGCCTCATTCCCATTTTAAAGCCATTCTTGCCATAAGGAGCTGACTGGTACTGCAAAACACAGCAGAAAAACATGAATACTTCAGAATGCTATACAAATGTTTTTTTTTACACCTAGCAGGTTTAGTAAGACATTAAAAAATTGTATGGAAAAAGACTGCACTGCCACTGGTCATCAAATGATGATCCGAAACCAGGTGGATGTAGATGTTGAGCAATTTGTAGGATTTTATGGAATTCAATCAGTAAGTGCAGCAGATGCATCAGGGCATTTCAGGGCGAATACAGGAACAGTAAGAGGGAAAGGGGTCTTTCATTCAGCTCCGATGATTTGACTGTTCCATAACGACTGCTCAGGTTGTTATGGAAATGGATATTTGCTCACATTTCTAAAGGGAACATATGTCTTGTCAAATTCTGTCATGGAGAAAGTGGCCATGATGACAAGCATGATAGAAGCTTGGATGCTGCAGGCGTACTCGATCAGCCTGACAAATACAACAAGTCAACCAGATGTAGGTCTCAAACTAATTCCGCACTGACGATATACGAGTGACATGATTTACAATTTGCCATATAATGTGCAACGACTACTAACAAGAAAAGAACTGCAAATGATTTATTCTTGTGTAGCACAGAAATCCGGTTGTAGATCACTAATGAGCAGGCCAGAGGCAAAGTGGTTCTGAGACGACATGAAAAATCCTTTTCATATAAAAGAAATTCAAAGGGGAAGCAGTCGTCTTCTTGTGGACATCAATCAGATTATAAATCTTTACCAGTTTACAACTGCATTATAAACTTAAACAGTGCTAACTGTGTAGAACATTTCAGACCAAGTGTCCAGTCCAAATGATTTGCATTGATTTGTGCTAATAAAGAAAGTGGGGTTTGTTTGGGTTTTTTTTGGATTTTTTACAGAAATGGTGAAAAGCAGAAAGTTTTTTTTTAATTCCAAAACATTACAACCAACTGATTTTTTTTTTTTCACCATAAACTACAATACGATTCATTTTCCACTGCAATCAAAATTTGTTTACTGATCATACACAGTAAAATGAAGATTCCATGTGACTATCGCAACAGCAAACATTTTTAATTGGACTAAATGAACAAAAATAATTATAATAAAAAAATTATAAAAAAAAAAAAAAAAAAAAAACACTTTCACATGGTGGTGAAAATTCAATTCAGTGCAACATAATATCTTCCTCTGACTCACATTTAGACAGGAATTATAGAGCACAACGTCTGTCAGCCGCTTTACTAATCAATATGCACCCTTACACAAATGCTGCCTGTAGGCTTAGAATTCTGCTCGTCCCAGCTTTGTAGCAGCTGGCGTGAGCAGCTCAGAGAAATTTTCAGCGTGAAGCGCTTACACCACACCACTTATTCACTGAGCAAATGACCTGCAGAAAGCTCACTTCCATTAAGACAGTGCTGGAGGCACAAACACTCAGCTCAGCACATTAATCATAAAAAAAAAAAAAATATTACAGGCGAGGAAACGAAACAAAAAAATGTCGGTAAAGTAAACAGTCCAATTCAAATCCAGTAAAATGCTGAAATCGGCATATCTTTCCCTAGTATCCGTCACGAATATGTATAATTATGCTTCTCGAACAGGAGAACGAGTGCAAGTACTTATGTTTAACTTTTTTGCTACTTCCCGTCGAACAACCGAATATTTCACACTTAATTTAAGCAAAAATAAACACTTGGCAGCAAGAAAAGATTCCAAGTGTGTCTTTATTTTTAAATTGGGCCCTGTGGGACACCTGAAGAGCAACGGCATGTTTGCTACATGTGCAGGTTTGTTTCAAAGTCCAGCTTCATGTTAACCAGACTGTTCAAATGAGAACCAGCACTTTTACTTCAAAGTAACCCTATTCCAGTACTGACAAACTTACAGCAATAAATCATAAATGAGAATTGCTCCAATTGTAGACAACATTCATGTTTGCAGATAAATGATCAGCTAAGGTTACAGTGTAGTAGTCCAGCTCCAGTTTTGGCTCCGTCTGTCAGCAAGGTATCAGTCTGGATATTTTGGAATACACAATTTACTACAATAAGCTCACTTACACTGTACCGGTGTTCTTTTGCACATACTGATGCATCTTAAGTAGCAAATAAATAGCTCTCAAAGGTACTAAAAAAACAAAAAAAATGAAACAGGGGCCAATATAATACTGTATAATATAATGTTTGTTTTGAAGCTACACTATATTCTATATAAACTATATAGAGACACCTGACTTTTCAAGGCTACTGTGGTTCTTTCCCCAAATTGTTACGATAAAGTTTAAAACACACATTGTGTATATATAGCACTCTGGCTGTTCCATGCTCAGACTACAACAAAAAGATTGAAGCCACAGGTCTGCATTTTACTCAGAAGATTCATTCATTCAAGTATGTTTTGATATTACTTGGGTAAATATATTTTCTCTATGGTATTAAAGTTTAACTAGCAAATACCAAACTGTGTATATACAGTAGCTAGCCAGCCAGTAAATCAGATCATGTACATGTAAGCTAGCACTATTACATTGACAATTTATGAGGCTAGCTAGTTCAACTGTTCAAACTGTGATGCTCCTTCTTCTACCTTCTGCTAGCCAGTTTTCTGTTATCATGTCATGTTATCATATGTACAGTACTGGTCAAAAGTTTGGACACATTTGTAGTATTAATGTTTTTGAACGAAGTCTCATTCTTATCAAGCCTGCATTTATTTGATTAAAAATACAGAACAAAACAGTAAAATATACATCTATAATTGTTCTACTTAAAATTAAATCAGAGTCAAAAATGTAATTTTTGAATCTATATCAGTTTGCATGCATGTCAGCTAGAGCTGCAGGATTCGTTGCACTGCTCAAGTTACAGTTTAGCGTGACGGTAAGATAACACAGAGGCTTGCGAAATGGCGGAGAGCACAGGGTCAACTGGCAGCAGGAAAAAAAGTGTGCGTCCCAAGTCACGGATGAAGGCGAAACATCAGCACGGTAAGCAAAACTTGTATAATCCTTATCATGAGAGAATGCTATAGTTTAATGAAGGGATATTGTGTAAACGGTTTGTTTGCTAACTTCGGGACAGTCGCACTGGATCTGTTTTGCATCAGGTTGCGCAATCAGCTCGCTCGTGACATAGTGATGGATTTAATTAAAACGATGCGAACAAACACTAAATCTAAAAGCAGCAAATTGTGGTTTATGCATTTGTACTGTACACCAATGCATATTTTACTCTTTTAAAAAAAAAAAAAAAAAAGCCTTGCTGCATTTCGTTCTATTCTCGTTTACAACAACAGTGTGTTTTCAAATGTGATTCACTGTTGCTTTACTACGTTTTAATACTACGTATTAAATGCTGGTTTTTAATGTTTCTATATTTAATTTATGCATATATCACTTAATTGTTATACAAAATGTAATTAATTATATACTCTAGATGCTCATATCTTTACAACTAAACAAAAGGTCAACAAATGTGTATTATTTTAAACAAAAATTGTCAAAACAACGTATTGTATTTTATATTGATTATTTTAAGCATGGTAGTAACTTGCCACCTGCAATTATCATGGAAAAAAATACACATTTTGATTTACACAAATTGCATCACCTTACATTTTTTTTTGTTTTTGAAAAGAATTCCAGCATGAGTAAATTTGTTAAAGAATAATGCACTCCTCATGCACTCCTCAACAAGCAGCCACTATAAGCTTTAATCAAAATTAAAGATAGATAAACTCAATACGTGGCTTTAGCATTTTTTTTTTTTTGGTATACTTTTTTGATAAATACCCTGAATTAGAATTTTATATAGTTATAATTATAATAAGCAAAAGATCTAATTAAAAAATAATAATAAATAAAAAAGTGTCATATTTATCGATTATCAGAATAATCTTTAGTTGCAGCCCCAATGTCAGCTTATGACCAAACCAAATGTTTATATTTGTTTGTATGTGATACAATTTATAAACATTCCCCCAAATTTCTAATTAATTTCCAAAGTTTCCAACTTGGAACATTTCCCAAATTCCCCAGATTAAGTTTCTGGAAATGTACCGTTACTCGTCCGTCCCTTTCGCAACCACAATAGTGTATGTCATAGGTGTAGGGTTGAAAGTAAAAGAGCATTCGTACATGCATGCCTTCATTTAACCACTTGAAATGAGTCATCTCACCTCAAAAGACGTCTGAAGAGAGTAACGTGTGCGAAAGTGAGTCAATCATAATAATGGATTTACAAGTGATAGAGAGTTTTTTTTTTCCACCCCAAGCGATTTGTTTGTTCTTCAATATTAGACCTCAGTTATCAAGCTGGATACACACTGATTCATTTGTAAATCATTTGTATGAGTGTTTTCACACAAAAACTGGGTAAAAGCATCTATCATACGTCCGAGTGTATGTAAAATGATTGTGTCGATTTACAAAGAAAAAAAATTAACGTAAACCCTGACTGGTTTTAATTTCCAAATATATAATTCTAATATATTTCGAATTGTTTATAATTAATTATATAATAATAATCATGTGTACAATATTTAGTTTAGCATTTAATAGATGCGTTTATCCAGAGTGACTTAGATTCTCTAATAAAAAACGTATCCTCATGCTACTTCACTAAGAAGAACACAGAACATTTGGTGAAAATGTGTTTTTTTTATATTATAGTAATGCCGTTATGAATTAAATAAAACGAATTATTCTGGGGTTTTTTTTTTTTTTTGGGGGGGGGTGTTAAGAACACATAAGACATGAATTATTTGCATTGTTTGATTCTGCACCTGTAGCCATTTTCTTTAAACAAAAAGAGGAAGAGAGATGACAGCAGGCTGGTAAATAACTAGGCTCATCTGTTATGGGGTATTTAACTATTTCACCACTGGTGTGTGTTTTCGGCCTTGTAACAACCAGATGCGATTATCTTGTTCTCTATTACATTTTCGCTAGACTTTAGCAAGCTAGGTTACAACCACACATGCAGCCTGGGGAACCCCCCCTGTATTCACAATGTGGCAGGCCATTATATATTACACAGCAGGAAGTCAGTGATTAGCAGGTGCATTGGCACAGAATCATGCACAGTAAAAACATAACTCGCGTTTGTTAAAAGTGCGCGGTTTTGCTCTTTAACATAATACTCAGGACTTCTGACAGTAAAAGTGGTCTTTAAAGTTTGTGATACCAACAGTGGTAAGTTATTTATATCCTCAGAAAAAAACATGGATTGCCTTTCAAATCCTAAATGTCTATAATTCGGCACATTACAGGCATGAGAGTAAAAATCTTCAACAGAGAACGGATGCATTATAATGTTCGGAAATGTTCTTCCACATAAAAAAAAAAAAAAAACCTCACATTAGCATTTTTTTTTACCAAGGGTGAAACTCTTTTCACTGTACGCACCTTCTTTATTATATATTTACTTTTTTCACAAGATCCAGCTGTTGTTATGCCATTATCATATCCTGCAAATGATCTGCCAGATATATTGTAAGTAACTGGGTGGTCTGGGTTTGTATGTATTATAGTTGTCACAATAGATACAGTGAAGCGTGAATTATGTAGCCCAAGGCCGATCTCTGAATGTGAGCCTATTACAATCTGCATTGTCTTGTTATTAATAATCAAATGGTCTGTAAATAGTACAAAAAAAAAATATTAAAAGGTTAGAGCTAGATGTAGCTCATGATTAAGTTGAAAAGAGAGAAAATGTGCATAATATAAATAGTCCCACAATAAAAAAAAAAAAAAAAGAGTTTCCCAGCGCCCAGTGATGAATGGGGCTATGTTTAGCATTGCACAAAACCAGAAACCAAAAAGTGCTTATTTAGCTTTTAAACAGCAGTGTCAGGAGAACAATATAGAGGACTCTGATAGACGCAGCAAGATTTTAAACAATAAATTTATGTAGATTCTTTCTTACCTCAGTAAAGAGTTTCACCGGGGCTGCAATGGCTCTTTCCTCATCTATGTACTGATCCCATGACCAGGGCCTCTTCTTACTGTTAACTGCTTCAAGTCATAAATATAAAATCACTCTGAATACAATTTGTTTATGGAATACCGAAACCTACTCTAGTCCTGTGCTAATTAGCAGCAAGCCTTTAGGCCCTGGATTAAATGAGAGATAAACATACCGACTGAAGTGGACAGCTTATTTTTCATCTTTGTCGCGTCTTCTTTTGGACGTTCCTGCAAAAGAAAAGAGGTGACACTTTTAACATCAAAGCGGAAAAAAGGTCAGCATGACTCAGTTGAAGGACAGGCTATTGTTCTGTACTCACTCGGAGACAGTATTCGTCTGACACACTTCTAGGATTCAAAATCTGTTTCCTTTTCTTTCTGTCCTCTCCCTGCATCATTAGGGAACGATAGACTCTGGAATGAAGTGTGAACAATAGAAGTTAATAAAAGAAAAAAAAAAAAGACTTCACTAGCATGATGATTCGTAATTTTTCTCTATACAAGCACTTAGTGCCATAGTTTTACTAACAGAAAATACATACTATTTACAAACTAGTGTTATTGAATTTTTATTAATTATTTTTTCAATTTATTATTGTGGACAATGAATGCATAAAGAAAGTGATCATTGTTTTTTATTTGTCTTTGTGCTAGAAAGGTACATTATGGGTCACTTAATACAAATTCTGACATTAAATATGTAAAACAAAAGAAATTCAGTATTGTATATTTGAAGAGATCAAGAACACTATCTAGAGTAGCAAGAGGTCTCAAAAAAAAAAAAAACTATTGTGGAGGTTCAAATTTTATATATTTTCTACTCACAAACAAATCCACCCCTCAAAAGGTAAATATTTAGTTGAAAGACCTGAATTACACACCCCATGTATGTACACCGACCAGGCATAACATTATAACATAATGACCGGTGATCTCCAAAAATGCAGCTCCTGTGGGATGTTCCTGGACTAAAGTGCTCAGTATCTATCAAAAGTGGTCTAAGGAAGGAACAGTGGTGAACCAGCGACAGGGTCGTAGGCTCACTGATGCACGTGGGGAGCGAAGGCTGTAGTCTGATCCAACAGACGAGCTCTCGTATTATAATGCTCGACAGGTCAGGACTGTTTTAGTAGCAATATTAGGCAGGTGGTCATAAAGTTAAGCCTCATCGGTGTACATATGCATGTTTAAAAAATAAATAAATAAAACAAGTTCAAAATGAGTTTAGCTGCATGTAATCAAATCCTCATTAAAATAAAGGGGGACCTCATTGGTTCAAACCCAGCATTAGAGATATTTGTCATTAATATTTTTAATAATCACACCAAGAGCGTGACACTTCCAAAACCAACACCACTTTTAAATGACTCAAGCTTTGGTGTTTGCACTTACCTAATCCACCCTATCAGGGAATTGGCGCACCGACTCCCATTCCAATCACATTCTAAGTCCGGATGCCGAATCGCTCCAAAATCTGCCATTTAAGCAAAAGAAACAGTTCTCTTAAATCTCTCCACGCACTGAGGCTTTTCACTGAAATCCTATAGGCACATGTTTAACCTGCCGTGTAGCCTAATGCACAAGTGGCACTAATTCACACGCTGCTGCACTCAGCCAGTATCTATCTTAGGAGAGAGGGTGATCATTAAACCTACAGCTCTCAATTAATACAGTTAAAAAAAGAACATCCAAACCCTCAGGGTGCACTTTCGCCTGGGAATCACTGATCAGAATAAGCCAGTGAACATACCACACAAAGACATGAAATGTTTCCAGAAATTCAGTTTCAACACCAGCGTAAATCTTTTTCTGGTAGATGCATAAGCATGAGGACTTCTGTTATGAGTCAGATCATAAAAAAACAGCCGATAAAAATCAAAGCTCTGCTAATGTCTTTCGAAACATTACAGCTAAACAACTCAAACTGTTTAATCTTTAGAAAAGCCATTGCTTGCGCTTTGTGCTTCTCGGTGCAAAAATACATTCTGGCACTTTCTAATAACAATTCTAACAAAAAATATAACAAAGACATTCTAATAGTGGAAAAAACCACAATGATGTATAAAAAGAACACAAAAAAACAATGTTTTTAAAAAAGTTTTGGTGTAGAGAATTGGGAAAAAATAAAAAAATAAAAAAAATAGGTGATTAATGAAATAACTTTTGGCTTCAAGATTTCGGAAATCTGGAAGAATTATTTTTGCTACTGACGGAAAATAAATATTTACTGTCAAAATATCAGGAATAGAACAAACATGTACACAGTGAGAGAGATAGAGGATGAGAAAGGAATACATACACAGCATAATAGACACGAAGAACATGACTAATAACAAACCCTTTATCCTCACTGTGTAGTTTCTTTAAAATGTAAGAAATGTCTTATGCCAGTTTTGACCCAAAACACAACCCATGTCCAAACACAGCCCATGTCTCAGCTCCCACCAGAGGAGAAGTGTTGCTGACTGTTGGTGTATTCTGGAACAGCAACCAGAAAGCATGTTCCAAACCCTGTCCAAGTACAGTCTCAGTTTTTAATCCCATTGGGTGTTTTCTTCAGCTAGGGCCTTGTTAATCATGTTTAATAATCTACCCACTGCGAGGTCCTCGGCCAGAGGACACTGTTTGGGAAACACAGCCAAGTACTACAGAGCTGTGACTTTTTTTCGGATGCAGGTACACAATGGATTTAGCACTTTAGGTCAAACATAATCAGGAATAGACTTCGACGGTAAGAAGTATTAAATGTAATGAACAGGGGATATGAGGAGATCGTTATAATTTCATGTTTCAAATAGCGTGCAGGATTGCAACAGGACAGGCTCTTTAAAAAAAAAAATATTGTTGAAGAAATATTCAATAAAATTGCAATAAAAAGCTACAGAGATGCTAAAAAGTTACAATAACCGCTAACAAACAAGCCAGCAAACAAACAAGAAAGAAAGTGGAGGGCAAGCTTTCATTAATGTTCTTCTTACATTGTAATAACAAGAGAGACTAAAGACGAATTTGCTTTCGATGGTATCAAATAACACCGTTTTCCAAAGCAAAAATAGAAAAAAATTATTATTTAAATTATATATATAAAAAAATGTAAGTTTTATTTAATTTTTTACATGATTCGTCAGGGAGTTTTTGCTTGCCACAGTCGCCACCGGCTTGCTCATCAGGAACAAACTTACACTTATAAAGAACATCGTATTCATTTATAACACCATTGTCTGAGTAAAGCTGTTTTAAAACAATGTTCATTGTTAAAAGTGCTATACAAACACAAATGAATTGAATTGAATTGATTGTATTCTGCATTTAAAAGGGCACCTGTGCTGGTTCTGGAGTTGCCTCATACCCTTATCATCTCAAAAAAAAGAGCTAGCTCTCAAATAAATTTTTTAGCAGCTAAATATCGTCATCCTAAAATCAAAAACTGGTGTATGAACACAAAGAATAGGAACATCGGCGCTAACAGCACAACATCCTTACAACTTTTACACTGTCAGAACTCAAGCCAGGTATAAAGTTCAAATTTATCATTGAAAACAACATTTACACCTGTTTACATACATACATATATACTGTAATATATATATATACATATATATATATATATATATATATATATATATATATATATATATATATATATATATATATATATATATATATACATATATATACATATATATATATATATATATATATATATATATATATATATATATATACACATATATATATATATATACATACATTATATATATATATATATATATATATATATATATATATATATATATATATATATACATATATATATATATATACATATATACATATATACATATATATATATATATATACACATATATACATATATACAGTACAGACCAAAAGTTTGGACACACCTTCTCATTCAAAGAGTTTTCTTTATTTTCATGACTATGAAAATTGTAGAGTCACACTGAAGGCATCAAGGGCTATTTGACCAAGAAGGAGAGTGATGGGGTGCTGCGCCAGATGACCTGGCCTCCACAGTCACCGGACCTGAACCCAATCGAGATGGGGTGAGCTGGACCGCAGAGTGAAGGCAAAAGGGCCAACAAGTGCCAAGCATCTCTCGGGGAACTCCTTCAAGACTGTTGGAAGACCATTTCAGGTGACTACCTCTTGAAGCTCATCAAGAGAATGCCAAGAGTGTGCAAAGCAGTAATCAAAGCAAAAGGTGGCTACTTTGAAGAACCTAGAATATGACATTTTTCAGTTGTTTTTTGTTATGTATATAATTCCACATGTGTTAATTCATAGTTTTGATGCCTTCAGTGTGAATCTACAATTTTCATAGTCATGAAAATAAAGAAAACTCTTTGAATGAGAAGGTGTGTCCAAACTTTTGGTCTGTACTGTATATATATATAAATATATTATGATGCAGGAAATCGTTCATTTAAACTCGGCTAACAGTGGACAGAGTAGCGCTGAGCATTAGGATCTGATTTAAAGACTATGCTGAACATGTTGTGTTCGTTTCCAAACAAGATTACTCGCCGATAGCTGGTCAAACAACAGATTATCACAAAGTTTAAATCCTACGCATTTATTCGACGTGTGGCTCAAATTCCTACAAATAATGCATACATCAGGTTCTAAGGTTTAAACACACAGGAGGCTCAGCAAAGATAAACTCTGCCTTAATCGTTAACTGATAGTTCAAACACCCCGTAAGGGCCATTAGGGGGAATATTTCAGACACGTGTTTGTGTAAGAGACATTACTACTACTACACACCAGTAATTGGAATTCTCTGCCAAAAGCTTTTTGGGTCAACGTCAGCTGCTCTTACAGGCCAAAAAAACAGGGGGGGGAGGTTGTGTGAAAAAGAAAATCCCTGACATTTTGATTCAATCAAATATGTTGTAGAATGGTTGTTGAATATTAAACTGTCTAAGAAGCTGTTGCAGGATTCTATGGGCTCATGGTTACATTTGAAAGTGGTTTTAATGAATCTGTGGGCAGTGGGGGTCAGGCTTGGGAATGATTTTTGATAGTCAAAGGATGTTAGCAAATACAAATTACCAACAAACTTTATAGAAGCAGATGATCTCAGTCACATTTCTGACCCACTGGAGCATATGTGTGTGTGTGTGTGTGTGACTATATGCTGTACATGGAAAATTCCTTATAACAAGCCTTGATAAACACTGAAGGGGACAAAAAAATGCACCACTGCACAATAATGCCTCCATATTGTTTTCATTTACATATTCACAACAGGTTATTTTTTTATTACACCATAGAAGCATAGATGCAATACTTGTGAAAAAGGTGGAAAAAGAACACATTCAGTCATCCTAAATGAACAAGTTAATTGCCTGGCGTCGGGGCAGGGCGGACTGAAGAAACCGAATAATACAAGCATCGAAACGAAGACAAGCAGAATGAAAATGGCAGTTGGAAAGAATTGTCTCTTTTTTTCTGAGTAGCTGGAAACAAGGTGAAAACAAATGTTCAGGATTTTGTAATCTTAAATTCCTAAAATCCTAAAAACATCATTGAAACTCATTTTTTGTTGTTGTTGTTGTTGTAGAATCTAGTCCTGAGAGAATACGCACCAGAGAGCAGAAGCTTTTAACATCTTGCACACTCCTGCCTACTTCAGTGCAACGCTGTGTTTGAGCAGAAATGTCCATATGTTGCATCAGCAATAGGCCGGGATGGACGATGGAGGAAAGAAAAATGAGCATCATTCTTTTCAAATCAGCATGGAGCATGTTGAACATTATAAATAGCAAAAAAAAGATGTTTATAAACCAATAAATATTCACCATGGACTGGTGACATTCTTCCAATATATTGTATTGCAACCTTTTAAACATTCTACATTTTTTATGCAAACAAGATCCTTTATGGAATTGAATGGATGAACATTTGCAGACTTCATCCAACTGCAATTATTGTGTGTAGACAATATAATTTCAATGCGTTTGAGAGCAGTTCATTGTGTGAGAAACATTTTATTAAATATTGTCTAATCAAAATGACCACCAACTGCTTATACTTTTCAGTATTTCTGTATAAAATCTAACAAGGGACATTAATCAACAAATTGCCCTAAAATTACTTTTTAATATTCCTCTAATTATGCATACAAATACACTGGCACGTTTTTGAATGAATGAAGGTAATCTAGGAACTGAGACTATTGTTTCTGGTTATAGAACTCATTTAGAACAAAAAGAACAGCAAAAAAAAAAAAAAAACCATAATGTGATTCTACTAACTATGAATGGAATTGAACTTTAATCAGACAAGAATGTCATTGGGATAAATTTTTATATGTCATATTTACATATCATATACACCAATCAGACATTACTTTATGAGCACCTGCCTATTATTGTGTTGCTCCCCCTTTTTCTGCATAAACAGTCCTGACCCAGGATTAACATTTCAGCAATTTCAGCTACAGGAGCTCGTCTGTTGGATCGGACCACACAGCCTTCGCTCCCCACGTGCATCAATTAGCCATAAGGCTGCCTATGACCCTGTCGCCGGTTCACCACTTTTCCTTCCTTGGACCACTTTTGAAAGATACTAACCACTGCAGACCAGGAAAATCACACAAGAGCTGCAGTTTTGGAGATGCTCTGCCCCAGTCGTCTAGACGTCACAATTTGGTTCGTCAAACTCACATTCTTACGCTCGCCCATTTTTCCTGCTTCTAAAACATCAACTTTGAGGACAAAATGTTCACATGCTGCCTAATATACCCTACACACTAACCGGTGCCATGATGAAGAGCTAATCAGTGTTATTCACTTTATCTGTCAGTGGTTATAAAGGTATGCCTGATTGGTGTATCAACTGCATAAAAAAAATTATGTATAACTTATAATTCATGATCACGCAATTAAACATCTGGATCTTAAAGACTTTTTCAAAATGGTTATGTTTTTCATTTGTATTACTTAAGTGAGAGAGGCCATAAATCAATAAATAAAAAGCTGTAGTGCCATAAACAAGCCTGTTATGAGACCATAACAGTGACAAAAAAACAAGTGAGAGAGAAAGACAAAACCATCTGACAAAATGCCAACTAGCGCACGTCACCAGAGAAAAAATAATATTTAGACTAATTCATGCGTCACATTTAGGCGATTTGGTGCAATACGGCATCATACTTGACAGTCTAATATATCGGAGCACTTTTCTAGACTACAGAACCATTATACTACATACTGTAATCAAGAAATAACAGAGATGACATCTTCCCAGCATATTACTCATGATGACGAAGAAAAACAACAGACGCACAGTGGACAAAAACACAGCAGAGAAACCACACCTTGAATGCCAGAAACTAACACTACACAACTAAAGATGAAACATGTCTATGAAGTGCACACTATGCACAATCAGGGCAAAAAGGAGCACGCTGCTGAATTCCCTCAACATACTGGGCTACATAACAAATACCGGGAATTGATGGTATTTTTATTTATGGAATTTACGGACACAAAAACTCTCCAAGAATCTGTATAGATTGGTCATGCTTTTAAGAAGTCTTATTTTTTATGTTCTTCTTGGGATTGATCTTTTCAACTGAAAGAAAAATTGAACGAAAAGAACGAAAGAAAGAAACCGTTCTTTGAAATCAAACCAAAAAAACCCCAACATTATAGGAGATTTTCATTTTGAAAAATGACATTGTAATATCAAAATGACTAAATCTTCCTGGCCTTCCTGTCCTGTGTGTAAATACTAACCACAACAAAATCTCCATCATCTGCAAATAAACATGCTGGAAAAAAGTTGTCAACAATGTTATATTCAGTAAAGAGAATCCTCAGAGGAATTTCGAACGCACTCAACAAACACTCAACTCGTGTCTTAAACGCGGAGAGAAGAATCCAAAGCAGGAACTCTATTCACTATTGATATGTTTACTTCGAAAATTTATTTTCCCCCCACATTGTGCCTTCCACCAATTGAAGTCTAAAACAATGGGCATGAAAAGGTCAGGCTTAATTCTCATATTATCTATTATGCTAGCAAATCTGACCCTGAATCTCTCCGTCCTTCTCAAAGAAACAGAGAGATGACAAAAAGCAAACCCTGGAAAATAGAAATAAATACATACTTGCACACAATACAGGATATACACAGGAATAAATGCGTTAAAAATTACACAGTATGCCTGTAAAATTATTTTTAGTCTTGACTTGAAAACAAATCATGCAGGGGCACAGGTTACTTTTGTTATAAATGCCTGAAATGATTTTATAATTAAAATAATTCAAAATATTAATCACAAAGACATTTCAAGAACATTCACAGAAACCAGACCCACTGCTGCGTGAAAACTATTCCCCACACCCCACCAAAAACACTATATAGGCAAAAGTATTAGAACACTGGACTTTTACAGCCACATGTGGTGCTTCCCAAATTTTTACCACAAAGTCTCAAGGCACACAATTGTACAGGATGTCGTTGAATGCAGCAGCATTCATATTTCCTTTCCCTTTGGAGACCCAAACCTGTTCCAGCATGATAATGCCCCTGTCACAATGCCAGCTCCATGAAGATATGGTTCACATGGGTTGAAGTGGAAGATCTTGAGTGCCCTGTTATAGAACTCTCATCACATCCTTACTGAAACTTTTGCGTTGAATTGGAACACTAACGGCACCCCAGGCCTCCTCACCTACATCTGTACCTGACTGTGGCGGAATGAGCACAAATCTCCACAATCGCACTCCAATATCTAGTGGAACATCTTCCCAAGAGTGCAGGTCATTATTACATCAAACAGGGACTAAATATGGATCAAGTGGTTCAAAAGCACATATAAATCTAATGGGGAGGTGTCCACAAATTGTTCTTCAAAATGTTCAAGGAGAACAAAGAAATATAACACAGCAATATACAGACACAGTTTTAGTAGTGTTGTATATTGTAATAACCTGGTTCTAGCAAACACCCATTTTATTACAAGTGAAGAAAATCTTCCATTTTTTTATTGTTTGTTACAAAAAGCTAGCTTCAAACTGCATCGACATCCAAAAGGTTTCAATTAGCATTTACAAACATCTTAATATCTTCCTGAGTGATCAAATATAGACATATATGTTAATCAAGAAGAAGTCTTTCGGTAGCTGGATTATAATCCTTACATGTGATATCTCCTGAGAATTATTCTAACATGCAAACGATGGTCACGTTTTTGGTTATAGATTGGGCCCTATCACATTTCCTTCACTCATCGCTTCTATACAAATACACATCAGTCTCGCTGATCATCATGCTTTCAAAAGAACAGATTCTGGGGGTTTAAGACATTTTAATACATGAAACAGGGCGCACACTTTTTTTGCAAAACTTAAATATGAAGTGGCTGATTAAAGCAAAATGAAAGGAAAATGTATAAATAATAATGAAAAATATATCACTACAAATAATTGAAATAATAAACTATAAATTACTTCAAATTAAATTAATTTTAGGCAATTATATCAGTTCTCACCAGCTGATTGCTGATCTTTTATTGTATTGAACCTTTTTAATGTGCATTTGATGCAAAAACGTTTTTTCAATCACATGTTCATAATTTAACCAGCAAAACTGATTTTAACATTAAAGAAGAACCTTAAACTGTTTCTTTAATATTTTATTAAAAATCCCCTACACTGTTATTAAAACTTTTTAATGATGTCATTAAAGAAAAAGATTTTGTCTCCAAATTATTTTTGAGGAAAAACAGCTTTAAAAATACTAAGCGGTTTAAATGAACTTCACCCCAGCAACTGGGGTTTTCAAAAAGAAAGAAAATAAAAAAAAACGGTGTGCATTTTATTCCAACACATAGACTGACATTATGTAATCAGGGAACAAGATTTTCAAGGAAATGAAATTGAATTGGAGCGTTCTTCACTGTCGCAACGTATCAGATAGCACAGGGCTCATGAGCGAACAAAGCAATTTATCCAAAAATCAGTAAAGTGATTGATGTAAACCAGTTACTGTTTCAGCCTGGTCTTGCTTTATGAAAAGTAATACAATCCTGACAAATTGTAAGATTACATACTTTGCTACGTTTCAGTAACCAGTGCCAGTTGAACGGCATATTACACACATGCACACACACACACACACACTCAGTTGTAGTCTTATCTTTAAGCAACACCACACACAGGAAAACAGCCACCATGCACAGTTACTTTTAAATAAACTTTTCACACTTCTATTTTACACAAAAGGTTTTTGCCTCTTTACACGCACAAAATAAAAAATAAAAAATTAAGTCATTTCACTGATAAGATTTGTTTTTTTCCCCTCCAGAAAAGCAAATTAAGATCAATGGCTCTAAGTTACACTTCAAGATGTTTGTTCACTGTCAAACAATAACTAGTAGCAAAGTTAAATAAACAAACTCATGCTCAGCAATCAATTCGCATTTACCCTCAACTGAGGCTCTAAACAGGAAGTACTAGAGGGGCGGCCACAAAATTGGAAACAACTCGCAACTTCCCGACACCAAAGTGAAAATAAACACCATCAGACCAAACCATATGGCATAATGGTGTTTTACATGACCTACCAGTCTCCACTTGTACAAAATTCAGCACATTCAACCGGAGGGGAAATCCCCAAAATAATGCATGCTTTAGGTCCTTAAAATAATGGGAGTGTTTAGTGAGTGATGCTTCCTAGGAAAAGCTGCTAAAAGTCAACGATGACAAACAGAAAAAACAAAACAAAAATCTTATTAAAACATCTTTGCTTATTGAAATACATTTTCCCATTCCCGTCATATTAAACATCAGCTCTGTACTTCTAACTAAAACTTATGCTTTGCTTCACAAATGTTATGAAACTAAACAGAATTCACACAAAAGATTCACTGTGTACCGTACGCAGCTCAATAGAAAAAACATCTGTAACCATTACAGCAATATATAACCTGCAGAAACAACTACCTCAGATCCCAAATGCCTCCATTACCACTTTTTAGCAAAATGTCTGCTTAAAGTTTTTTTTTCCACATCATTTTAGATGACGTGTTTTCATTTTCAGACAGCCTTTATGAATGCCTTCGACTTTACAAGAACGTAGTAAAATAATACCGAGCACATCAAACGCATCACTGCTTTCAAACTTAATAACAAACACAGAAAGTCTGAAAGTGTAAACATAACAACATAAACGTCCACTGATGAAGACACAACCTATGACAGGATTTTATATTGATAGATAGATAGATAGATAGATAGATAGATAGATAGATAGATAGATAGATAGATAGATAGATAGATAGATAGATAGATAGATAGATCTCAAACATAAACTTGTAGCAAAGGTAAATAAAAAAAAAAAAAAACACATTCTAAGAAATAGTCACATTAACCCTATAGGCTCTATATAGAGACAGCCATGTTTAGATAGATAGATAGATAGATAGATAGATAGATAGATAGATAGATAGATAGATAGATAGATAGATAGATAGATAGATAGACAGACAGACAGACGTTCACTTATGATTACCTGCAACTTTGAAGTAAGCTCCGCCCCCTTTAGGGCAATCACATCATGTCATATGTTACTGAAGAGCTTGTTTCCTGATATACACCTCAAAATACGAGTCATTACGATATACATCTCCACTTCCTTTTTAAAACCTTATGATTCGCACTAACTACAGGAAACACTGTATTTACACTTTCTATTACTTTTTTTTTTTTTTTTTATAAATTCAGAAATAAATTAAAAAAAAAAAACAATCCTGTTCTAGAAGACCTGCAATTTCACATTTATTACTAGACCTTTTTTTTTTTCTTTTCAAACAGAGAAAATAAAAAAAAAATGTTGAAAATTAGAAACAAAGACGTCGATCATGTACATCTTATAAAATCTTATCCTGATTCAAACCATGAAAAATATTGCAAAATCGCAATAAACTTTTTCATTTGGAGAAAAAGATTATTGGTATTTGACTGCAAACGATATCAACAAGGTTTGTTTTATTTTTATTTATTTTTTTGGCTTTAAGTAAATAAATGTATAAATAAACAGAAATTAGTTTTTTTTTTTATAAGGATTCAGCTAATCATGTACTGGACCCAATACCATCCTGTAGTATTTAACCCATGTAGTGTTTCTCATTCATTTATGCATTTAACCAATATGCCATGATGCCCAAAAATCGAGCTGATTTTCGACCAGCTGTGTTTTAGAAAGCAAAGAAGTGAATCATTACAGATTTGGGAGAATGAATGTAGAAAATATTTACAAAGAAACCACGCAATCCAAAGTTTCAACTCGGAAACAAATTAACGTTTTAGATTGTAACTGTCCACAAACTTCCCACCCACCAGGAAGGGGGAAAAAACAATCCAGAAAAAACCCACAATGTGTGGAAACCAATAAAACCGTATTCAACATAAAGAAAACATCTAAAGGTAGCAGTGTGCGATCACACGAGGAAGACGAGAACCCATCAGGAAGAGTTACAGCGAACTAAAGGACTACTTGTGGGGAAAATATAAATATTTATATATATATATATATATATGAAAAGAGAAAAACATTTCCGAGAAGAAGAGAAGAGGGAAAATGATAGTTTCACTTAGCTGCACAGCTAGCTGCACGCCCTGGGAGTGTAATAACTAGTCCAGAGAAATAGAGAAATGTGTATGGAGGGGATGAGTTTGGCCTGTCAGTGTGTGAGTGTGTGTGTGTGTGTGTGTGTGAGTGTGAGTGAGAGAGAGAGAGAGAGAGAGAGAGAGAGAGAGAGAGAGAGAGAGAGCCGTGTCTGGGGGAAGGAGGGGGGGCATCTCGGTTTGTTCCAGTAGCTCGCTTTAAAACAGGAGAGAAAGCAGGACAGATTAGCGCGAGCACAGCCATCTCTCAGCGCATTTAAATACGGCAGGGGAAAACACACTCACGCGCGAGCGCGAGCGCGCGCACACACACATATATATGTATAGATATATATATATATATATATATTAGCGAGTTCACATTCGAGCGTCTTTCATACCCCCTCTAAAAAACGACGTCCTCCTCGAGGTTGAGGTTGGATAAGGCGATAAAAGTAAGCGCACTTCTAATCCGGGCTTTTCTTTTATATAGGAAATGATTAGAATCGCTTACCCCCGCTCGCGCTCGCTCGCTCGCTCTCTCTCTGCGCGTCAACGCTGTCACAGTCAAAACAGGGCTCTCCTCCTGCGCGCACTGCGCATGCTCCGACACAGCCCTCTACTGGAGGTGGCACTCAATATCAACCCGAGACACTTCTTACACATGAACAGGAACAGGTGTGAAGGAGCATAGAGCACGACCAAAAAATGGCTCAAGGATTAAAGAATACACGAATTAACCACTGAAATAGTTAAACAAACCAGACCAAAAATAAATAACTAAATATAGCGAATAAAATAGCCCATCTTTTATTTCATCTCGCTTTCTGCCACAAGAACATGTGTACTGTCTTCTATTCTTGGTCATCTAGTTGGGTCTAGTTGTGTGTGTGTGTGTGTGTGTGTGTGTGTGTGTGTGTGTTCTCATGGTTGTATTAGTTAAATGTGTTGAAATGACAATTTTACATTCTTGATTATCTAGTTGGGTCTAGTTGGGTCTAGTTGTGTGTGTGTGTGTGTGTGTGTGTGTGTGTGTGTGTGTGTGTGTGTGTGTGTGTGTTCTCATGGTTGTATTAGTTAAATGTGTTGAAATGACAATTTTACATTCTTGGTTATCTAGTTGGGTCTAGTTGTGTGTGTGTGTGTGTGTGTGTGTGTGTGTGTGTGTGTGTGTGTGTGTTCTCATGGTTGTATAAATTGAATGTCTTTGAAATGACAATTTTACTGAATTATAATGACACTTCTGTATACTGTCTTCTATTCTCTGTTATCTAGTTGGGTCTAGTTGTGTGTGTGTGTGTGTGTGTGTGTGTGTGTGTGTGTGTGTGTGTGTGTGTGTGTGTGTGTGTGTGTGTGTGTGTGTGTGTGTGTGTGTGTGTGTGTGTGTTCTAATGGTTGTATAAGTTGAATGTCTTGAAATGACAATTTTACTGAATTATAATGACACTTCTGTGTACTGTTGTCTATTCTCTGTTATCTAGTTGGGTCCAGTTGTGTGTGTGTGTGTGTGTGTGTGTGTGTGTGTGTGTGTGTGTGTGTGTGTTCGTGTTCTCATGGTTGTATTAGTTGAATGTCTTGAAATGATAATTGATGATTACTGAATTATAATGACACCTCTGTGTGCTGTCTTTTATGCCTGGGCATCTAGCTGTGTCTAGTTATGTGTTTTCATGTTTTTTTCTTCTTGAAATATGTTTGTTTCTTTACCCACCTGAAAGATCACTGTACTATTGTCTTTTTTTGTCTCGGGCCAATGTGTAATGTTGTCTATTCTTGGTCATTTAGTTGTGTCTAGTTGTGCTGTGTGTTATCATGGCTGAAATATTTTTGACCTGAAATATCCTACCCATGTGTAATATGCTTCTTTAACCGACTGGACAATCTGTCACTGGCCAATGTGTAATGTCTTCAATGTTTGGTCATCTAGTTGTGTCTCTTCTAGTCTAATTGTGTGTTAGAGTGGCTGTATTAGTTTAATGTCTTGAAGTGACAACAATTACTGCACTATAATATCACTTTCTGTCTCAATGCCTTCAATGTTTGGTCATTTAGTTGTGTCTAGTTGTGTTTTTTTTGTTTTTAAAATTTCATACTTATGTACTTCTTTGCTAGGTGGCTTCTTTACCCACCTGGACATTCACTGCACTATTGTCACTATGCATGGCCATTTAGTTGTGTCTAGTTGTGTTTGTGTTACTGTGGTTGTTTTTTTTCTTTTGAAATGATCATACCCATATGCAATATATACTTCTTTAACTGAGTGGACAATCTGCCGCAGACCAGTGTTGTGTCTATTTGTATGTGTTATCATGGTTGAATTTTGTTTTTGTCTGGAAATATCATGCCCATGTACAATATATTTCTTTAACCATCTGGACAATCACCGCACTATTATGTCTCTTTCTGTCACATGTTAGTTGTAATCATGTTTGCATTAGTTTATATCTTGTTTCAATACAGCACTTGGTCATTTCGTTGTGTATGTGTTATCATAATTTAACAGTTTTTTTGTCTTGAAATACTATACCTATGTGCAATATTCTTCTTTATCCACCTGGATGATCCCTGCATTATTATGTCACTTCCTGTCTCAAGCCAATGTACACTATGCTTGGCCATCTTGTTGCATCTAGTTGTGTTTTATCTTATCATAGTTTATTCATTTTCTTTTTTGTCTTTACATATTATACCCATGTGCAATATACTTCTTTAAACGTCTAGACAATCTGTCATTCGGGTTGAATTAGTCACATTAGACAGACAGGAAAACATTCATCATGTACAATTACTTATAAATGAACTTTTCACACTTTAATTCTAGATTAAATGTTTTTGCCTCATGCACAAAATCAAAACTAAATAAATAAAGGTGGCTCTCTGATAAGATTTTGTTACAGAAAATCTAATTATTGTATCATGTTTATATTAATCGAGGTCTTGTTTCAGTCCAGCTAATCAATTGATTGATTCTGATTCAAATGAAGTAAAAATGAATTATTTTATTTATTTATTTATTTTATTTTTAACACAGTAAATGCATTAAATTAATTGTGCCCCTTTTTTACTTGTATGTAAAAAATGTATACATTTTTGAAAGCTTTCTTTCATCCTCCGGAGGTTCATGGCTTGTTTGTTTGTTCATTTGTTTATATAAAATTATATTTGCAATATATTGCCACAAAGCAGCTTCACATAAACCAGGATGTAGATTTACATTGAAATCCCTACACTCCACAGTGTACCAGGTGTGATTTTGCATGTTGCTAAGCTGGTACAAGTGCAAGCACACAGCTTTTTTTTCATTTACTCTGAAAGTAACAAGTCTTTGTACTGTAAATTGGTTTGTAGATAAACTCTAAAATTCAATTACTGTAGGTACAGGTATACTATATTTATATTTACTTGCAATTAGGGCAGAGGTAGTTGAATGGTTTAAACATTGGAATACGGAGCAGAAAGTCATTCGACCTATGGTGACAACTGGGTGACAACTTTCAGGAACTACTTCCAGGAAGAGGATGAAACCTTCAAAGGAATCAGATTGTGGGTTTTTTTTGTGGGGGTGACAATGTCGAGTGGGATTACACATCATTTCACATTTTCACTATGTTTGTAAAATATAAAGACAAATACCAGAACAGCAGCATACCTAAGTACAAGTCAACTGTGTCTAGCTATGAAGAAAAGGTGAGTCATGAAGGTATCATATACATGTACATATATTTGAGTTTGTGTGTGTGTGTGTGTGTGTGTGTGTGTGTGTGTGTGTGTGTGTGTGTGTGTGTGTGCGCATGTCATTGTGTGTTTACCATTTTTCACCAGCCATACATTTAAAGATGTCCAAGTACAAGTACAAGTCAAGTACAAGTCAATTGTATTCAGCTAAGAAGAAAAGGTGAGAGAGTCTTGAAAGTATCTGTCTATGTACAGTATTTCACAAAAATGAGTACATCCTTCACATTTCAGCAACCATTTGAGTATTTCTTCTCAAGGGTCAATACTATAAAAATGAAACTTGGATATATTTTAGATTAGTGTGCAATGTGCAGCTTTTATAGCAGTACAGATTTTGGTGATCTTGGTGGTGGGTTTGGGGTCATTATTATGTAACATTTGGCCCAGTTTCTGAAGGGAAGACATTGTGTTCTGCTTCAGAATATCACAGTACATGTTGGCATCCATGTTTCCCTTTGAGAACCGCAGCACCCCAGTACCAGCAGCACTCATGCAGCCCCAGATCATGATGCTAACACCACTACTACGCTACTCTTCACAATGGCGTCGCCACACATGCTGGACACCATCTGTGCCAAGCAAGTTAATCTTAGTCTCATTAGACCACAGGACATGGTTCCAGTAATTCCAGCTCTTGGACCGGTTTAAAAAAACTCTGTATGACCCTGGCCACTGCATTTTAACTCAGTTTCAGGATGTAACTGATCTTCTTATAGCCTAGGCCATTTGAGGCCATTAATTTCTATAGTTTTGTGCCTTGAGAATATATACTAAAATGATTGCTGAAATATGAGGGGAGTACTTACTTTTGTGAGATACTGTATGTATTACATCATCCATATATTTTCACCAACAGGCACCTGAAGGAATCTCAGAATGTGTTGGCAAACTCCAAGTGTGTTTTGCACAAAGGAAAGCATTCCATTTAGCCACTTTTCCATAAAGCCCAAATCAGTGGAGAGCTGCAGTGATGGTTGTCCTACTTTAACTTCTGTCCCATCTTCACACATGATCTCTGAAGCTCATTCAGAGTGACCATTGGGTTCTTGGTCACCTCTCTTACTAAGGTCTTTCTCACCAATTGCTCAATTTGACCAGGTAACCAGCTCTTGGAAGAGTCCTAGTTCTGCCACACTTCTTCCATTGGAAAATTATGAAGGCCACAGTGCTCTTTGGAATCTTCAGTGCAGCAGCAATTCTTTTACAGCCTTCCCAAAATCTGTGACTTGCAACATTCCTGTCTCTGAGCTTTGCAGGAAGTGCTTTGACCTCATGGCTTGGTTTTTCCTCTGATATGAACTGTCAGCTGTGAGACTATAGAATGGTGTGTGCCCTTTAAAATCATCTCCAATCAATAAACTTATCGACAGGTAGACTCCAGTTAAGGTGTAGAAACATCTCAGCAAATTTTTTTGCTAATTTTCAAGTGTTGTTGCAAAGGGTCGTTACTGTGCTTAAGTAGGTTTTTTGCAGATCTGTATTTTACTCAGGTATTTGTATTTGGGGGACATTTACTTTAACTTTACTACATTTTGCGAAATCAATCGTTCCTTTTTATTAATTAATGGATAAAAACGTACCTGGTCAAGCACGCAGCAAACCACCAATCAGAGTAGAGCACGTGCTCTGTTTTAAACTTCTTTTGTTTGCCATCATTTTAGGCAACTCCTGACTCTAACCTGTGGCGTTATTTGTGCAATTTTTTTGGAAGTAGGTTTTGAGCTCATGATCATTTTAATAGACATCAGTCAGTGTTTGATTCATTAATATCATTCTGTTAATAGATTGGTATGTTCACATAACCTGAGTTGATTAAGGAAGAGTTTTGATAGAAAAGTGCCAATAGGACATTATAGTCATAATGAATCATAGTACTTTATATACTTAAGTACATTTGAAGGCAAATACTTTTGGATGTTTACTCGATTGAAAGTTTAAAAGGAGCACTATTACTTTTACTGGAGTAATATTTAATGAAACTTTAATTCAACTACATGCTTTATGTACTTAGTCCACCACTGATGAATACTTATGTACATGTGATATTTCAGTATTTGTCATTGAAAAAATTACTGGTATTTCTAAAATTCTGTTTTCACTTTATGGGGTCTGAGAGTAAATTAATGAGAGAAAAAGAATCAAAGCCCACTGTACCTGTTCTAAATGTGATAAACGGTTATTACACTATGCATGCAAATATCTTTCATCTTATTTTCTATATAAAAAAAATCAGATTCCTGATATACTTAATGAGCCAAATGCTTTAAATTTACATTTCTAAATGATCAATTACAGTGGTACCCCGCTTATCGACCTTAATCCGTTCCTTAAAACCGGTCGAAATGCGAACAATATACACGCACTAAATTGTTACATTGACCGCTAAATAACACTTTATTGTTCACAAACCGAAGTTTAATTTACGATAGATGCTCTCTCCACGAAGGCTGAGGCGAGACTGGGAAGATCCTTTGAGAAATGTGTGCATTGTGAGCTGAACATTCTGTAGGCATCACATACACTGATGAGCCATAAGACAAAATATATAGAATGGCACATCTCTGTAGACCTAATAATCAGATTAGGTCAGACAGATTTCATTTTCACCAAAGAGAAATGCTGAGAAGAGATCAGGTTCCACTGCCTGTAAAGCAGTGAAGCAGAAACACTAGCACTATTCCAGCACTATATCAGCCTGATATGTATTCAGATCTTTTTTTTTTTAAGTCAAGTCAAGTCAAGTTTATTTGTATAGCGCTTTTCACAACAGACATTGTCTCAAAGCAGCTTTACAGATTTTTAATCATGCAGATTGTGGTTACGAGGATGATCACTTTGTAATTTACAAAACTGCATATTATTATAGTTACTAAGACTAAGTAATGTTTTTAAATCACTTTTTACTGCACTTGAGTATAATCTAATATACCTAGAACAGATACATATGAATGCTGTTTATAGGCTTCAACTCATCATTAAAGATAGACATTCCTGATTGGAAAGCTAAGCCTGTTAGTCCTGAACGTCTCACCCAACAACAAGATTCTGGACTTTCTGAATGGAAGACCTTCGTCAATCTAAATTAGAAACAGGATTTTCAACACCATCAAACTAAACTCTAGGGCCCTATTGCACTCAGCTCATTGCTGCTTGTGCAACTGACTTACAAGTATGCAATATCAACAGATTTTCTGATTACACGACCATGGTGGGTCTCACCAGCAAGAATGATGAGTCAGCATATAAAGTCGAGGCGCAGAGCCTGAAGTGAACTATGTGTATTTATCGCCAATGAGCAAGCCTGGGGCGATTGTGGCAAGAAAAATACTCCCTTAGATGGTATGAGGAAGAAACCTTGAGAGGAACCGGACTCAAAAGGGAAGCCCATCCTCATTTGGCTGACACCAAGTGTGTTAATATAAATCATAAAAATGAATGCAAATCTGGGTCTCTTTCCCTTCTATCACAGACATTTAAACCTCACACTGCATGCACGCCTCACACTAACTCTTTACCCTCCTACACCTCTGGCAAAAGGTGCCAAAGCATTTGGTTCTTCACAACCAGACCATGTAACAGCTTCTCATACCAAGCCTTCTGACTCACACACACAGACGCTATTCAACATGTCATAATTTATAGCATTTATGCTCATATAGTAATATCTTTGCATTTGCACAACAATAATTATTGTATTGTTTTGTGTTGTTTGTACATATTTTACCCATGTATGCTTTATATAATCCTGTGTAGGTCTTTGTGGCATTAGTTACTTTTGTGTTCTCTCTTATAGACCTGAGTTGCATTATGTAGCACCTTGGTCCTGGAAGACATTGTTTTATTTCACTGTTTACTGTACAAGCTTTATAACCTTGAAAATACAATAAAAGCCAATTGAATTGACCTGACTTTACTTAACTACAACACAGTCCTAAGTTTTCTCAAATATTTAGTACCTTTTTGGTACAAATATCCTTATTACTTACTAAAAGACTCTCTGAAAGGTTTGCTTTTATGACTATATAAAATAAATCAGCTATGCTGGATTGTTCCTACAGAACTAAC
This sequence comes from Silurus meridionalis, assembly GCF_014805685.1. Taxonomy (NCBI): domain Eukaryota; kingdom Metazoa; phylum Chordata; class Actinopteri; order Siluriformes; family Siluridae; genus Silurus; species Silurus meridionalis. The sequence continues at coordinate 28,716,280 of NC_060887.1, forward strand.
GCAACTGATTCATTTAGGAGATTTAAAAAAGACAGACAGTGGGTGACCTTTTATAGGGTAAAAGCTTAGGAATTAGTTGGATTTGTGTCTGTAAAGGCACCAGTGGTAAATGAGAGAAAACAGTATGAAAATATAAATCCAAATTTTACACAAATGAATGTCAGGTAGCAGATATTTTACCTTATGTTTGGAAAAAGCTGTGAATATTTGGCTGAAGTAAAATGTGATTGGGGATGTGTTTTTTACAGAAACTCTAGGATAAATTACCAAACATTTGTTTGATAGTGTTTTCTGTCATTTACCTGAGCTGTTTTTACTATGACCAATAGACTTAGCACACAATATGTGACTGCATTCAAATATACTACATAGGAATATAAATGTTTCTATAAGAGACCAATGGATTTTTAAGCTTTTTTATTATAAAGCCTGCCTCAAATAAAAAAGAAAACATCAGAAATGTTTTGTTCTATTCAAGTCAATGTTTTATTTGTTTTCTTTTAGATCATTTTCATTTCATCAATTGGCAGAGTTCATTGGCAATATTTAAAAATACAGGGTGATTCAGTGAAAATGCCTGTAGATTGGAAGTGGTTCAATCTGAGTAGTCTACCATAAATTGCACTGTACATTAGAGAATGATAAATAATTGCCATGATGACACATACTCTCCAGACTGTGTTTATAGATTGTGTTGGGTATGGCACAGCATGACAGCAATTTTAATACTGGTTGTTAATGTAAAATGACTAACAACCTGAGTGTCTTTGTAAAAATTCAAAGGCTTGAATGCAAACAGCAAAAATATGTCAGTTTTATGTATATTTGTTATGTTTAGGATTGCATGAGTCATGCAGTTCTTTCGTCATGCACGTTGCTCTGCAAAGTAGTCATAAGTACAGTGTGCTGTAAGTGCAAAACACATTAACAAAAACAAACAGCAACAGAAAATCAAATACACATACAACCATCAAATTATTGTCAAAATCAACTAATCAACTGCAAAACCGAAAAAATACAACAGCAAATATCTAGAAATACAACAATAAAATGAAAACCACAATAGCACAAAACATACCACAAGAGAGAAGTCAAAAGCACATAATATTTGAAAACACAACAATATAGCTGCAATTTTGTACAAATCCGAATCCAAAAACAAATCAGTTTATCGTCAAAATCACAACAAATATGAACAAAACAACAGGCAACAAACTACAAAAGCACATTTGCAAAGAGAACAAAAAGATAACAAAAAGATCATATAAAGACACAACATGGAAGTCAAATTTGGAAACATGAAACAATGAAACAAACAGATGACGAACCAAAAGAAAAATTGAAAATACAACAGGAAATTGGGAAAAACAAATAACATATTTTTTTATATATAACATATATAAAAACAGTATATTAGAAAACAACAAATTCAGAAACATTGGTTTCATAACAGGAAAGATCGGCCATTAGTGAACATCACGTGTTTGTTTCTAAACGGTCACAGTGCCACAAATAAACACATTTTCCCACGACAATTTTAATGTTGCAGGGCGGGTGAGATGAGGTAAGGGGGCGTTGTTTATTGGAAATCGCCTGCAATAACATGCATATAGCATTAAACATAAAACGATTAAACATATATTAATGTGGAATACATTTCTAATTATTACATATTTAATGAAAATGTAACTCAACCCACCATAATACAGAATTAGTGGGACTTTAATTTACCGATGCACAGAAAAGACTGCGAATGAAACAAAGGTCCACAGCCCTGTGGCTAAAGAGCCGTGATCTAGTTAACCTAGCAAAAACTACTTACTGTGAAGTTACAAGCATTATCTTGATCAGATTAGCATCATATTAGACCCTTGCTAACAGTAAGTGTTGTTAATAATAAAATAATTAAACTATAATAAATGCATTAATACATGAATTTTGACTGACCTTTCCTGTTGAATGTTTTAAACCTCTTCCAGTTGTATTTCCTGTCTCTCAGTTTGAGGTGCAACAAGCACACAATGTTCCATATCTATGAATCCTTTCTGTTTTAAGTTAATGCTCATGTGCTTTTGATTTGCTACTGTTATTTGTGTTCTGCAGTCATGATTTTAGATTTGCTGTCACTGTTTTTGTTTTAAATGTCTTTTTTTTTTCTCACTTCCTAGCCACTGCATATAATAGACTGTAATAGAGGCAAAAAACACTTCAGCAGTCCTGACGGATGGCATCATTTTTCACAGGAGTTTGCTCAAACAGAAGAGAATATTTCCTTAATATGGATTGCGCTTTAGTGTTGGCGTGTAAAAATAGACAACATTTGAACAATAGTAGCTACAGATTTATATTGGATTTGGCCCATTATTGGTTTACTTCAGTTGTTTAATATGATTTTACTTTCAAGTTCTATATATATTTAATTTCACTCTTTTTCTATAAAACATTGTACTGATGCACTCATGCAGCCTTTTGAATCTCTGGCTCTCATTTCCATACAGCCACATTTCAGTGTGTATTTTTGACAGTCAAATATCATGTCAGAAAATATGATGCAAGTAATTGCCTTTCTGTTGTCAGCCTGTGTTACCTACTGCAAGGTAGAGGAAGATCTTCCCAGCCCCCACCAACACACACACACACACACACACACACACACACACACACACCCTGGAGCCATCTGTAAAACTGCCGAAGCAACGCTATCTAATGAAAGAACTGGAAGGCTTTTTTTCCTTCAGCTCTCTACAACTTACTCTCACATGTCTGCTCTCTTTAAAAAGATCAATCTCCTTTGATATGTCAAGCTGAAATTATTATAGTGCATGAGATAAAGCGGGTTGGCATTAAAGGATTACAGTTATAAATAATTTTATTTTTTCCACTTAACTATTTTGTACACAATTAATTTAAGTCATTAATGGCACTGGGTTTTATATCAATTACAGTTTGAAAGGGTGGCTACAGAATCAAAATCTTTTTTTTTTATTCTGCATGTACAAAACTTTTCTGCATGTATATTCCCAATATCTGTCAACTAAAACAAATCAATAAAGACATTATGGGCAAAAGTATGCATACACCTGTCAATAACACCCATATATAAGCTGATCAGAAACTATTGCTACAACATTTGCAGCACCCAGTTGCCTAGAATGTCTTTCTAGACTGTAGCATTAAGAATTTATGGTTATGAATGTATAAGGTCCATAATGACAGGCAACCTCTGCAAGGTTGGTGTGGAAGAACTGGTATTGCCTGCATAATGCCCTGACTTCAACCCCAGTGGGATGAAATGAAAAGCCTCCCCACCAGACATCAGTGCCAGGCGTAAAGCTTGTAGAAACAATTTCCCCAAATGCTCCAAAACCTAGAAAACCTGTAGCCCCAGCCTTGCTGGATAAGTGGAGATTATAATATCAACAAAGTTGGACTAAACATCTATAATACAAAGTTAAACAAGCACATATGGGTAGGATTGGTCAGGTGTGTGCATACTTTTATATCTTGAATAAATAAGCTGTAGATGAACTAATTTATCTAGATTTGGCAGAGCAGTGGCTCTATTTTATGGCTCTCCTCGATTGATACGTTCCTCATCCAACCTTAGAGCCTTACATGCCTTACTCCTCATGATATAGTGAGGAGCTTGATAATCCAGGAGAGCCTCCAAGCAGAGCTCGATTAAATTAAGACTTACTTACAGATCATGGCCATAGGTCAAGATAAAATGCTTCACCCAAAAAACAAGCTCCTGCTACACAGCTACAGATTGCCAAGAGCAATGCTGCTGCTTGTGAATCTTACATTCTTTTTTCCCCTTAAGTCATGATTAGGATCTCAAGAAACAATAACACTTCTACCAGGACCAGCGTTTTACTTATCCTTACCTGACGGTATCATCCCATTCTTTTCTAGGAGAGGTCCATAGCTTCAGTCAACCAGATGCTGAATCTCATCCTAGCCTTTTTACCCAGTAAAATAAATGCATCGGAAGTCCCCTTTGTATGTTGCCAAGTCTGCAAGTATAACAAGAATGTTATTTTGGTGTCTGTGAAAACCAGAAAAGAAATAAACTGGTTTAGACTTACAACTAAATGTTAAATACAGCACTCAATGCTTTACCAAACAACACCGATTAGATATAAGATTCTGGTATTATAATATTATGATTAGTGAAGGGAATAACACTGATTATCTCTTCATCATGGCACATTTTGTCCTCAAAGTTGACGTGTTAAAAGCAGGAAAAATGGGCAAGCGTAAGGATTTTGACAAGGGCCAAATTGTGATGTCTAGACGACTGGGTCAGAGCATCTCTCAAACTGCAGCTCTTGTGGGATGTTCCCGGTCTGCAGTGGTCAGTATCTATCGAAGTGGTCCAAGGACGGAACAGTGGTGAACCGGCAACAGGGTCATGGGCAGCCATGAATTATTGATGTACTTGGGGAGCGAAGGCTGGGCTGTGTGGTCCGATCCAACAGACGAGCTCATGTATCTTAAACTGCCAAAGAGCTTAATGCTGTTTTAACAGCAAAAGGGGGACCAACACAAAATTACGCAGGTCGTCATAAAGTTATGCCTGGTAGGTGTAGACCCCATACTACTTTAGTACTTGTCATAGCAAATTCCAAGGCATATAATCATTCTCTAAAATTACCTTACACATATAGACTGGATTAGCACAATCCCTATGACTAATAAAAAGAACAAAGTGTTGGTTCACAGTTCTACAGCCTGGGTGGAATGTTTTAATTCCTTACTATTAAATGGAATTTGTAAACTGGCAAATATATGCTCCGAAAATCATTTTCCAACGAAAAAGCCCAAACTTCTTTACACAAACTTGGGTGAAAAAGTGTAGTCAGTACTTCAACTTTTACCAGAGGTCTTCTATTTGATTGAAGGATGTGTGCACGTTTGCCATCTCTGCATGCCTGTGAACAACAACCCCAAGCCTGGCTCCAGGGTGGGTTCCAGTAACCATAATCTGAGGAAAGACTTTATTAAAATTTTCATGCAGGGTCTTTAAGGTTATCCTTTATTTGACCTCTTCCCACAAATCTATTAATCACGAGTGGCCCTACACTCTTTATTATAAAAAATACCTCAGTAAACATAAGAAAATTACTGATTTCAAATATTGGGACTAGTACCACTGCTACCACCACCAGTACTACTATGGAGGTGAAAGCTCAGTGGTTAAGGCTCCAGGTTACTGATGGGAAGGTCGGGGGTTAAAGCCCCAGTATTGCCAAGCTGCCACTCTTTCAGCCCCTGAGCAAGGCCCTTAACCCTCAGGGCTCCAGGGGCATTGTATCATGGCTGACCCTGAGTTCTGACCTCAGCTCCTAACATCACTGTGATATACAAATAAAAAAGAGTTTTATTGTAATGTACATGTGGCAGGTATAAAGCACCTTTCTTTACCTTTTCTTTCTTTCTATAATTATTAATAGGATTGATAATAAGAAGAAGAAAAAGACAAAGAACAACAAAAATAATAGATGAAAAAAATAATAAAAGATTATTATTTTTATTATTATTAGTAGTAGTAGTAGTAGTAGTAGTAGTATTTGTTGCAGCAATATATACTGTACACAGTAAATGATCAATTAATATCATTCATAAATCTATGTATATAATAAGAACCAACATATCTCAAGTAACTATCCATTCAAAAGGAAAGAGTGCAGAACATTCACTCAATACAAATGTTAAAAAAAAAGAAAAGAATAAAAGTCAGTTACACATATGACTCACAGGATGGCGCTCTAAGCCACAGTCTATTTGAATCAGAGCTCTTTCTAGGCAAGAAGATTTAAAAAATCTAGTGATTTGCTCATTTTCAAACAAATGTTTTTATCATAGCAAATAGTAGCCTTTACTTATTTTATTTATATTGGGCTTTTCTAATGCAATCTCCAACAGAACAGTCATCGTATTACTGGCAACATCATTTGAAGCATTCCTCCATTTTAATCAATAGCAAAGAATAATATTATTACAAAAGACGATGAGTTAGGAAGAGCTGTGTTAAAAAGTAGTAAAAACCCCTTCCAAGAAAAAGAACAAGTTCCCTGATGCGGGAATAAAACTATTAACTAGAGCATAGTCGTTAATTTCCTATATCACCTTTTTTTGTTTGGGCAAAAGCAGCATGTAGACAAGGGAATTATGCTGGTCAAAAATTACATATCGAACAAAAGTCCCAGGTTGGGCAAAAACTTGTGGTTGGGCACAAAATCACGTTAGACACAAAAAGCTTTCAGTTGAGTAAAAGAGTCTGTATGGGGAATTAGAGTTGATGATCATTTAACATCATGAATTAATTTCATATATTCTTTCTTTTCACTTCTATTCTAGTAAAGTATAGACCTTATAGTTTACAAGCATCCATCATTTGGTAATGGCAAAGGAGATTGCTGGCTTTTAGCCAACAGTGAGCTTCTACCAAGCCGTGGTCTTTTAAACAAAAGAAGTATTCAGAGAAAGTACAATGACCTAAACACTGCATGTGTTTATACTGCCTACATTTCTACTGATGCTGAAAAACACTTCTTTTGAAATACTTCTCAAGGTCAGTGTAGTCTACAAAATGTGTTATGTATCACTGTAAGTGTTTAATATGTGAAATATAATGAAATATGTGTGAAATATCTCTAAGCAATAAATGGTAGCTTCTACTTTACTTGCAATTTACAAAGCACATAATAATATGTCTTTCATTTAAGTGTAAGCTGCTGTGAGGAAAACAGTAATAAGTCTGGCTCTGAACTAAATATGGGTTATTCCATCTTATATTGTACTTTAGTCATGCATTCAAAAAGTAGAAAAGATTCTAATGAAGTCTGTCTGGTCTCTTATATATTACATTTACATTTATAGCATTTGGCAGACACCCTTATATACAGTGATTTACAATTTCTTTCATCTGAGCAGGTGAGGGTTCAGAGCCTCTCTCAAGGGCCAAGTAGTGGCAGCTGACTAGTGAGTGATGGTGGGATTAGAACCCACAACCTGATCAGTAACATCTTAACTACTAAGATACCCCTTCTGTTTATAACAATCAGTTTGCAAGATGAAAGTAATCTCTGATCATATAAATATGTGTAACCTAGCATTTAAATGATTTGCTGCTTAACATTTTTATAAAGTGAACTGCACTGTGTGAAAAGATGAAACTGGACTATGAGTCATTCATTCCCTCAACACCCTCTAATCTGCTGACAAACCAAAACCACTGCTCCCACACACAAGGAAATGCCCATTAACTGTTAAAAAAAAAAAAACCTGCAAAAGAAGCACAATGATGCTGAATTGTGCAGTTTATTATTATACAGTGGCAAAATGAAAGTAAATCAGTTTTACTTATCGACTAGGCTTTCTGACCTCTTCTGTTGAAATTATTACACATTAAAGCTTTAAAGTTCGCAATACAATCTAATTCACATTGTTCTTGACGCATATGCTAGTGCAATAAAAGCGCTCAAAAATAAAGTAATAAAAAAGTAATAAAAGTTGCATGTGTACATGAATGTGTGGTTCAGTGCATGTGAATCCTATCATGAGCACTAAGATACAACAATAGTGTTGTAGTGAAGTAATAGTATTAACATCCTGCTCTATTAAAGGATTAAACAAAGCATTTGTAGGAATGTGATCCTAGAATATTTCAAAGGCACAAGGTTTGAGATATGATAGTTACTGTAATGGAGGATCGGAATTGTAATGCACAGCCTTAAATCTTTGCTATTATATTGACACCCAAAGTATATATATATATCTTCTTCTTCTTTTGGCTTCTCCCATTAGGGGTCGCCACAGCAGATCATCCGTCTCCATACTACTCTGTCCTCTACATCTGCCTCTTTCACACCAACTACCTGCATGTCTTCCCTCACCACATCCATAAACCTCCTCCTTGGCATTCATCTTTTCCTCCTTCCTGGTGGCTCCATCCAGCATTCTCCTACTGATATACCCCATGTCCCTCCTCTGCACATGTCCAAACCATCTCAATCTCGCCTCCCTCACTTTGTCTCCAAAACGTCCTACCTGTCCATCCTCATCACTCCCAACGAAAACCTTAACATCTTTTATATATATATATATATATATATATATATATATATATATATATATATATATATATATATATATATATATAAAGGAAAATAGTTTTTTCTTTTATACCCAACACACTGTGTGCTTGCTCGGCACGGGCATGTGCTTGATATGGTTATTATTTAAAAACTGTTGAAAGCAGTCTGACATGTTGCATGCAATGTGTGAACAATCCCTGGGGTTTTGCCTCTGTGATATATTCAGTACATAGCATGACACCCCATATACAGTTGGATTAAGAGGGAAAAAAGGAAATTTTTAATTGAAGAACACATTTAATCCTTTAAATGAATGGCTTAGTACTAAAGGTATTCAGGAGAGTGTGAGATGGAAGAGTGTATCTAATAACAGATACAACAAGTTTAAAATACATGAAATAAAATTGGTGGAATTTACTATGTTGCCCTAATATATTAACAGAACATAATCAGGTGTTCATCTTCCCTCTTCCAAACACTAATGTGTTTCAACAGTAATAAAAATCAATTTACAATTTACACAATATGCACCTGTAAACCATTTCTGAAGATTCTTTTCTATATTTTCATATCAGGATGGAATCTGGTGTTCAATTAATAATCACACTTATGTCGCTTTTAAAAAATGCTCAGAATGTCACGAGTATGAATGTAAAAACTACACCATTTTACTGAATCCTGCATCATGACAGATAAAACCATGTGATAAATACATGTTCTAGTAGATGTCATATTCTGGCACTGGTAGTAATCATAGTTCCTGTCCAGTTGTACAGAAGATGATGACATTAATGACACAATTACCATTAATAGTTACAACTGTCACATGGAATGATGTTTTTCTGGCATACGTCACATGTGCATTGTTGAAATATAGAACTAGACTTAGCTAATGTTATTATGTTTTCTATTCTAATACACGTGTTATGACCATTATTTTAATTCTTTTACCATGTCTTTAACATAAAAGGAGCTACTTATGACATTTGTCAGAATGAAAATTCTGCCAAACTCCAAAAAAATATATATATATTAATATTTTGTAATATAAAAGTTTGTGCAGCACCAAAAATGTTGTATTGCGGCCACACTGTTCAAGAGAGTTTGCTTTAATCCTGAGCTTTGAGTCCTGTCTGTTTAAAGTTTCTATGAATCTTTTCTTTGTGTCTATGTGGCTTTCTTCTGGTTTTCTGCTAAAAGCATATAGATAGGTGGATTCGATATTATTATTTTCTACACGTGTGTATGATTGCATAGGAAGTGTTTTGTGTGTGAATGTGCAAGTATGGTGCACTGTAACCAGACTGGCAGCTTATCCATGGTGTATTCCTGCATCATGCCCAGTGTTCCAGGTCCAAAGCAACACAGACCATCAAAAAAAATGATTGAAGAAAGTACTTTGTTTATATTAAAAAAATTACAATTATCAATGGCATCATTCATGCTAAATAGTAGAGACAGATGATCCGATGTGGCAACCCCTAATGGCAGCAGCCGAAAGAAGAAGAAGAACAGTAAGGATCATGCTAACTAGAGTAGATTTAGCAAACATGCTCATGTGACATAAACTGTTGTAGCATCAATCTTACCAGGAAGTGACAGTACTTGTTACTTGTTACATGACTTGGTAATAATGGACTCATGACACAGGGTTCAAGTAGAGTGTCACAACATGGTGTAAACACATACAATCCATGCCAGAGATGGTGCTTGACAGTGTCTGATTAATTTCCTAAACAATGCAACGTGTGTTTGCGAATGATTTGCTTTCTGCTGATGGATGTTTGGGCATAGCAAACTGTCTACTTACATCCCTGCTAGATAACCTGAACTTACATGATCAAATGTGCACACAGAAAAGTATTTAGTACCATAGTAATAATGATTGATGACTGAAATAATGATGATAATGATTATTAAATCCACCTGATGATTTTGATTCGAATTTTCCACAATATGCTCACACTCCCTGATTCACTCAGGGCCCTACATTAGACGCAGCAGTCTGCTAAGGTCAACACCTCTTGCTCATTTTATATAACAATCTATGCTTTCTGTTTACACTGGGCACAACACAGCAAAGCTGCTGGAACTCACTCCATTTCAAGGACACCTGGAGATACAGTCAGCAGCAAGAAACGAAGCGATCTTATAGTTTCAGAGAATTTTTTCTCGCCAAAGCTCTTTTTTTCTTTACCAGGAAGACATCAGATTGTGGTCAAATGCAAGATTTTGCGTACAACCTTTCTATCTTTATCTAGCTAGCTAGTTTTGGGTGGCTTGTACTGCATTGCCTGAAGACCTTGGTAAAGAGTGCTGTGAGAAGAAACATATTTTCACTGTCAAAGTAAATTAAGTCTGTCAAGTAAGGTAAGCCTCTAGCGTCATATTTCTTATACGAGAGCTTAGGATATGGTTATACATGTCTTACGACATCTGTGATTCAGGCTCTGCCTTTCTTGTAATGCTTTTGCACAGCTGTTAATTATTTTGTTTTACTAATTATATTTGCCTTCCTCTAACAACATTTATTTAGCGATGCTGTACAGTATAAATCTCATTCTCAAGCTCATTAGTTTTTAATCATTACGTTTTAAAACAATCTTATAGACAAGCTAAATCAACACGTCACATAGTTTCAAACACCATCTTGTTCCCTGAGGGGAAATATGGAGAAGCAAATTTTGTAACTTTACCTTGGCAACCTTCGATCTCTATCATTCTGCATGTGAATGTGGTCAGGATTTTTCATGGTAGAAATATTTTGAAATATTGAAAGTATAGAATTTAAAAGTGAAGATAATATAATCCTAAAAAAGTTGATGTTCGGTTGGTAATGGTCAAAAGTCAGCTGAATAATTTTTTCCTGAAATTATACCGTAATTTCCGGACTATTAAACGCACCCAAATATAACCGCACGCACGCATTTGACAAAGATTTTTATTTTGAACATAAATAAGCCGCACCTGTCTATTCTATGTCGTTCCTACATTGAAACTAATGAACTTTACACAGGCTTTAACGAAAGACAGTGTCTGTTACACGGCTTGTATCTAAACAGTAGCCTACCAAGAAAGTCATGTTCACTGTCTTCCTCCTTCCTTTCACAACTATTTCTCTCGGGAGTTTATCTTTTGGCATCGTCGTGTGTTTAAAAATCACCATCGGTGAAGCTTTTCTCCCGATGCCGTGCAGCTCAGAACACAGGTGAAGTGCGGTTTTTCATGCCCGGTTGTTTTCAGTGTGACGAATGATTCACATTTCCTGTAGACAGTCCGAGTGAGCAGCAGGTCAAACATCAGAGGAACCTCATCCATATTTATGATGTGGTGCGGCCTGATTCAGTGGGAGCACATCTGATTTAATATAAAGAGTTTTAATTGGTTCACCTGAACCCGTTCTGCAATTTCATTGGTCTAATGTTATGGGGCTCAGGTTTTTGGCATGAAGTTTGTGAAACAGGGAAAAACCCGGAAAAATCCATAAATTAGTCGCTTCGTTGTTTAAGCCGCGGGGTTCAAAGCATGGAAAAAAGTAGCGGCTTATAGTCCGGAAAATATGGTAATCTTGTAGAAAAAGGAATAATATAGTAATGAACACATTTTCTTTGATAAATTATTTGAGTAAAAAATGCCAATTTGCTTCGAAAAATATAAAAGTAACGTACAATTGGCCAAAATATTTATACTTAAGTGAAATAGAACTACTTACTCCTTTCTAAATGTTTAGTATACACCACAGAACCCATTGAGATATTCTCCAAAGGTAATGGTGTGCACAATCGCTGAAATGTAAGTGTGAGAACCCCAGTCACTTTTGTGGTTTTTAAAAGCATCTCTGGTTTTTACATCAGCACTGTCCATTACCTAATCCATTCAGAATTCCCTGGTGTGAAAGAAGCACCCAATCTCAGCAACTACACCAATAATCATGTGACATCAGAACCCATTATGTATCATTATCTCAAAGAGCTAGCCACAGTCGGATAGAACATCTTATGGAAATGAATTGAGTAATGACGGTATAGGTCAGGACATCCGCTCTTCTTTCATGCCGCATAAAACCTTACATCGACAATTAATGCAAATTCTAACCTTTAACATTTGCATGATCAGCAATGTTCAGGGTAGACATAAGAACAATTATAAGTGAATGAAAAAGGCTTGGATAATCACATTTTATTTGCGTATCTGTTCTGGTCTGCATGAGTGATGGAAGAAGAAATAATATTTTCTGAGTTGTAGTGAATGACAAACGATTTCAGTGATTTCTTAGCTGAAGCAGTGTGAACAGCACAGTGCCAAAAGCACAGTTCATTAATAATGCAAATTACCTCCCATATGGTGCTGAATTCAAGATTTTTTTTACTGTTTTAATCATGCATGGCTCTCAGAGAAAGAAACTTTTATTGTAATACGAAGGCAAAATTTCTTCCTAAAATGTAACAAAAGCTTAATAACAAACTAGAAAAAAGACCATATATGTATATGATATATGATATTATATTGATATGAATATTATTATTATTATTATTATTATTATTATTATTATTATTATTATTATTATTACTTTTTATCATCGTCATTATTATGGATATGGTGAGGAAGAGATGCAGATAGTTGGTTTGAAAGAGGACAGGAAGGTATGGAGATGGATGATCTGCTGTAGCGACCCCTAATGGAGGAAGCTGAAATAGGAAGAATTATTATTATTATTATTATTATTATTATTATTATTATTATTATTATTATTATCTAATGGTCTAATAGTATGGATGTTCTAAAAATGCGGCCTAGGTGAGCAGTTTCCCCAGCACAAAGCATCTTTCTGGCCTATTTGGTGGCCTAACGTTATATTTTTTCAGAATTTGGAACACAAATGTAGCCTAATATTATGTTGGATGCGACTTTTATTGAGGCTTATTTTATTTATTTATTGATTTCATCTTATTTTATCTCTGCTGTATATCTTTTATATTAAAAATAGGGATCTTACACAGGTTATAATCAGAATAGGGTTATCAAGTGTGATTGTCACTTTCTGTGTTTGGAGATTTGTGTTTTGCCCCACCCAAAATTCCCCCCAATCATTTTATTAAGCTTAAAATGGCCACTTAATTTTAAATGGTCTGGCTATACTGCTGCTCTAATGTACACTACATAACCACATTATTATGGGTATAGGGTCACTTGTGCAACCGCCATCACCACCTATAATGTTCATTTGGCAGTGTTTATGGATTCTCAGCACATGTCTCATGTTTTTATCTCTACTTTTATGCAACTGCTGTTTTTTTTTTCCAAATGTAGGCCTGGTGTGAAAGGGAAGTGAAGGGTTTGTCAGTATGACCTCTAAAGGAAACAGGCTGTTGTGGTGTATGGCATTGAGCCTGAATAGAAAGAATGGCTGTAATGCTGCACTGCCAGGCGATACTGTTCCTGGGTCACCTCACAGCTCAGCCAGCTAGAGTTTTCCACAGTTCTCTCTCACTGTTTCCAGTGCCATCTTGCTGTGGGGTCATCAGAACCGTGCTCCTGAACACTAAGCCTTGATCAACTTGATCCAAAATATCCAAATTGTTTTCTATATTATGTAGAGTATAATGGGTGATATTTGGTCATACCCATTAAGTATTTATGCAATATTTATAGGGATTTTTCGCTATTGAAGTTTGGATCCAACCTAATCAATTTAAACAGGCTAAATTAGCCTGTTTAAACTACTGATCTGATAAACCTCAGCATCTATGGTGTACTTGAAACTGGAAAAATAATCAGATTTTCATTTAGCACTTTTCATGTTTCAGGCAAATAAAAATATAGGAGAGAATGGTGCATTGATGTGTTGGGTTTTTAATAAATAAACAGAAAAAGCTTCCTATATGGTTTCAAATGAGAAAGTTTCACCTTTTTTTGTAGAGTGACATAGAGTCTCACATTCAGTTCTACTTCTTCTTGTAGTTTTCTTAAATGAGAACTAGGGGTTTGTTGTCCCAGCAAATACTGTGCAGGCACAGACAAGATTGCAACACGATCCTAGTTCAGCCTGGCATGAGGGGCTGTCCAGATGGATCTGAAATGTGTTGACAGATGCCGGAACCAGACACCAGCTCTGGGGCCACCACAAACATGTTCCCACTGTATTTTGCTCTGTAGCAATCATTTATTTAGTTTAGTGGAGAAACTAGCCTGTTCTAATAAAGATAAATCATTGACATCAATTCTATAGACGTGAATTAAACATGAGAATAGCTTACAATACGGAATTAATTGACTCGCAGGGCACTATAGGATTTACTGCATGAGCAGTTTTTAACTCTTTTTAGGTATCTTTTTGAAGGAGACTGTAACCCTACATACTGGGAATAACATTTTTATATTAAAGTACAAGGTTAAATTACAGATATCATTAAATGGTTGCGATAAAACTTTGAAATAAAACACTGCAGCACTGTCTCCCATTATTAATGTTTAAACAATGTCATTTCAGGATTATATATTTCTGAATTTGTACTAAATCTAATTTTATTCTTTACTGTAGTAGCATTTCTTCTGCCTGACATGCAAACGCATTCTGTCTAATTACCACACAGTAAAGTTACACAGTGATGATCATAACTAATTAATGCGTTGTCCTACATCTAAATCTAACCCTACTTTTAACTAGAGTAACCAAAAGTAAGCCTGTTTCCTATCTTTAAATGTTCTTCTTCTTTTCCTTCTTAAATCAAATCAAAATCAAATCAAATCAAATCAAATTTTATTTGTCACATACACATACCTACAGGGTACGACATGCAGTGAAATGCTTTAACCTTCTCTTGAATGGCCATGGCCTATATTCTACATTCTACATACATTTTTCAGTTTGTTGATCAATCATTAATGGCATTTTTTCTAATAAGATCCGTTTTTGCAATGCTGTTTGTTGAATTCCACAGAACATCATTGTTACTAAATATGTACATACTGTGTTTCTTGGATCATTAATGTCAAATAGCTGCATGTAGACTTATTATTATTTATATTTCTTCACATTTCATCCATCTCTGTATGGAGCAGCACATATCCCGCATGTACAACGTTGTAAGCAAGTTAGAGATAAGGCATTAATACTAACAATATTTACAGTATTTTCTCCACAGATTAAAATATATAACATCAGAAATCAGTTATTATAAGAAACAAATCTATATGAAACAAACATTTTTTTTGTTTTTAAAATTGTTTTTACACCAGGACCTGCCAATCAAAGTCCAAATCATTTGATTCACAGCCAAACAAATCAAATACTTCAACTCCACCGCTCAGCTGAGAAATCACTGTTTCCTCCAAAGAAAAGCAAAATCAGTCAAAGTTATATTATCACTTTTAAAGTTATATTAATATTAGCTTTAAGAGTTGTACTATATTTGTAAATGATTTATTGCTCTTACATACTTTTATATTCTTGTAAGTGTCATGAGTGCATGAGTGTGCACAAGGGAATATGTGAAACAGGACATTCTCAGTGTGTTAGTGCTTCTTTTTGTTTACCATAGCTGCCCACCTAGCACCCTGCCACACTCCCTCTGCTGAGATTTCACAACTTTTTTCTTCATTTTCTCTGTGAGAGGGTGACAACAATAGTCAGAAAACCGATTTTCCTGGTAAAACAGTGTGATCATTTTTAATCCGTGTCCTTGTTTAATATTCTCTTAATCAGTTGGGGTCAAAGGTTTGGACAATTCAGCAATATTTCTGCAGAGTTGTAGTTTTAAGGTCATAATAACCTATATTGTCACAGTTCATTACATTTTTTATGCTTGTTTAAATTATGAAATATTATAATCTGTTCACAGTTTGTTACACAAAAAATACTCTGCTGTACTCAATGCAAAAATCAGACTATGTTATAACTGAGTTTAGGAATTCAGTTGTACAGAGATCCTGTGGGTACATGCGACCTGAGAAACACAATGTAGGTCAGAATGCACAGGAGACACGTGTTTGTTCTCACTCATGCCTGTGTGTGGCACATGATGTGATATATGAGCCATCGCACTTGAGAACAGGCTCAGGCTCTTTTTATATAAACACTCATGTTTAAAAAAATAAATAAATACTTTTATTGCTAAAAAGGTGGAGCTTTAACTTTTTACAAACATTTCTGAAGAGAATACATCCCAATGAAGATTTTTAATTATTTTTAATTATTATTACTAGCTTTACTGATGTTTGCCATTAAAAAGCTATCGACTGATTCTTAAAACAAAACTCTCCTCTCTCTCTCTCTCTCTCTCTCTCCATATATATATATATATATATATATATATATATATATATATATATATATATACATATATATATATATGTATACATATATATATATATATATATATATATATATATATATATATATATATATATATATATAATTTTATTTTTTATTATTGAGAGAAAAGGCTATTATAGCACCAACTTGCAAGAGAACTAGAAGTTTTTCTGAATTACTTAGAGATAGGCCAGTAGAAGTCACATTACTATGTATTTCCACATACTTTGTGATATTGAGAAACACCAATACTGTGTCCCAACTCGT